>NW_015506680.1:185425-191908 GCF_001515645.1 Sinocyclocheilus grahami
TCCTGACTACATGTATGAAATCAAGTGAAACATTTTGAAATGTGTAATTTCATTGTCTAAATGTCTCACAATGCCAGGATGTGTTTAATGTTTTATAACATATAAAACCACAAGATATAAAAATAGTGTTAACACTATAATATTAGAGTCTATGAATGTTTGGCACAAAGGTGTTATTGTTCAAGACTCGGTGATCAGATCAGTATGTTCAATCATGTGTCCTTGACCTTCACTGTGTATATTTTTATTATACTGTATTGCAGGGCTGGGCGATTTTCACGATTTTATCGATTAATTGGAATTTGTTGTTTTGCCACGATTTTATTTTTTAGAAACCGAGGAATCACGATTTTCAATAGAAATATTACCAAATGTTAGAATTAGACACTTTGACAATATGCTGGTGATAACAGTAAAGAGAAAATGATGATCCAGCCGCATGACGGCGCACATGATTGATGGCGCACGTGATTAACCGCTCACGCGTGACGCGCTCTGTGAAGGACCATAAATATAAGGCTTGTTTGAGATGAGCAAAATCTGCGCAGAACCGATCACCACGAGATGCATGCCGGTTAGAAAAGTGTCCGATGCCTTGTCCAAATACCCACACTTGCAGTCTTGGCCACATAAGAGCGCGTGAGCGCGACAGGAAGTAAGTGTCTGGTCTTAAAAACACCAGAGCGCAGTGCCCTTAACGCACACTAAATCCACACTCCGGCACGGTATTCGAGGCTTAGTGTATCCCATCATGCATCATGTTCTGGAAATAAATCGTGAGACTTTTTGCAGAGATCTCGCAAGAGGTCATGGAAACCTTTCCAATGTATATTAAATATTAATGATATGATAATTAAATATTACATATAATTTGGTACTAAAACAAAAGGGTTGCATGTTTTATTGGTGAAAATGAGTAGTGGTGATATTTATTTTGTACAACATTTGCAACTGCTTTTTATCACTTAATTACAAGCACCACAAAATTAAATTGGCATCTGTTATAGAGACACTGGACAGACATTTAGAAGTTGATTTTAAAATGCAAAGTATTGAACATAAAAATAAAGCTCTGTAAACACTTGCATTTTTACAACACTATAAGTGTGTCCTATCAGGTAATGAAAAGTTCTACACACACTTGTGGTCTTCATGCTCACTTGAACACTTGGACCAAATACAGGAAATACGTCATATAAGTAGTCAAGTGGTCAAGTGCAAAGACCGCAAGTGCGGTTATTTGGACAAGGCATGAGTTACGTCCAACTTGCTCTGATGTCATGCTGACTAGGGATGGGTGTATCGATCCGAAGTATCGATATATCGATACTGACGCAAGTATCGAAAGTATCGATACTCGAACAAAAAATATCGATACTAAGGTGCGTTTTGTTTATTTAACAAAAATAATAATAATAATAATGCGTACAATATGCATTGAATTGGACGAATAACCTTTGTTAGCGAGTAATTGTGTAGGATAGAACTATTTTCCCACTCATCTGAACACACGCAAATGTTGCAAGACAGAACCAATCAATCACAGAGAGCATTCACTCACTGCTGACAGTGCATTCAAACAGGGCTGCGTTTCCCAAGAGTATCATAAGAAAGCATTAAAGCTTTTGGAAATGGCAGCCCTGAACAATGCTTATCAGAGGATAGAAAAAACCCCATAAATGTTTGAGTTATTTCACAATAAACAAATTGAAATTGTAGCCTACATAGTTTGTGCAATTACAATTATTTAAATTGAACATTGAAAGATAATATTGATCATGTTCTATTCTGTAATGTTAATAGAAATCATACACTGTCAGAATAAAAAGGTTGCATTTTATGCATGCAACAGCCATTCACTGGCAGTCCCTAATGGCAGTACAAAATATTGCACTAAATCAAAAGTTCAAATGTTACAAATAAGTTAGAATATTAATGTTGTAATACTGGTAGCACTAATATAAAAATGTGTTGATATATGTAACAAAAAAATAAAAATTTTGAAATACGTTGATGGTTGTATTTTTTGTATTTGATCTCAGTATTCCTATCAATGTTGTATAAGGGTTTTTTATGCATAATAGTAACCATAGAATGTGATCAAACAGTTTAAAATAGCTGGGCTAAGATATATAACAATTTTTAAGACTGCAGAAATATGTTAATACAGTATACACATTATCCCTCCGGTAACAATTGTGACTGACCATAAAATAAAAATTTTCACACACTCAATTGTGACTGACCATAAAATAACATTTTTTCACACACTTTAAATTTTTTTTAATAATATTGATTATTTCAAAGGGTTACTAATTACACATCATTTGGATATTTTCATGTCTGGGAAAAAAATTGGGATTAAACGGGTTAAACAAAGTTAAGTTGTTTTCATTACCCATTTTACTCTTAGTAATTTAATAATTTCATAAATTTCATAATTTAAAAGTTTAGTGCAGAAGTATCGAATCGGTATCGATATAGACGATACTGCCTTGAAAAATATTGGTATTGTATGTAGTAAATCAGCTCAACAGGGAATATTTATGACTAATTATAACTGGTTATGATTAATAATAAATATTTAGATTATATCGTCAAATTAACTGTAGCAGAATCAATATTACAATTATTTGATCTGTCCGTCCACCGAGCAGACAATATAATAATTTATCAATTTAAGGAAAGATTATGTTCCTGGCCAAGGAAGAATAACTGTCCTTCTTTATGCAGTGCTAGCAGTAATTTCGCATATGTAGCAAGGGTTCAAAGCATTCATTGACTTCGAATTGTGAGCAGCAAACAGAGACAATCAGTTGTGAATATAAGGGATTTAATAAATGAAACTATATCTAACATATAACTAACTAAGCAAAACACATATATACAGAATGAAGCAAAGTAAGGAAAAGAGAGAGGAGAGTAAAAGAATGGCAGTATTTTACATCAATTAACCACAACCTTTGAAAATCATCAAAGAATCAAAAATCACCTTAAAAAGGGGCTGAAACTTAAACACGCATTTAAATAGTTGTAAATGGTTACTTGCGTTGGCTTCGATTGCTGAACAAGAGTTCTGATGTGGTAGACAACGGAGGTCTTTGATGAGTTCATTAGGAGTGAGCTGGAAGTTTACTTCTGGTTCTTCTGAAGAAGGAAGAGTCCACAGCGACTCGAAGTTACTTGAAGATAAAAACTGCCGGAAAATAAACTCAAGAGTAAAGTCTTGAGAGTCTTGGAAAGTGTCGTCTCAAACGAAGAGGGTTTTTCTGAGCAAAGATTATTTTGGGCTAATCACTTTTGAGGGTTCCTATCCACCCCCGACTTGGGGGGGCTTAGCCAATACCAGGCGTGAAGTTTTGAGCAGGAGAAGTTTCCTTTGTCTCGCTTTATGGTCCATTTGCATGTTTTATGGCCGGTCTGGAATTGGTGCAGTTTTAACCCAAAATATAGTACAAATCGTATTATGCGTTTCGCGATCACATACTGTACATCATTGTTTGAGGGATAAAGAGCAGATAATATTGATACCAACAAACAAACATTTAGAATAGATTAAACCAAAGATACATCCATACACCTGAATATCAGTGTTTAGGGCTTTAACTAATACAAATAACAAGTGGTAACTCAGCTAATCTAATAGGGAAACGTACAAACACCACATGGAATATACCAGATATATTTGTAACTGCTCAATTATTGTCTAAATAGAGTAAAGGTCTTTACATGTGTGTGTGGTTTGAAGTTCAATGGGGAGATGAGAGTGGTGAAACTGTTTAGCATCTCCTTGATAGTGGGGGAAACCATTGGCCATTTAGCACCCATATAAGTGTAAAGTCTGTGACCAGGACTGTAATTTATATGCAAATGTCAAAAGCTAAAAGAGTCTCTTAAGCCATAAAACCCAAAGATCATGCATGATTCTACGCAGACGCTACAGTATTGAAAACAAAATAAGGGGTATCCCCATGGGCACAGCTCCCCCATAGCGATTTAAGAATTTTACTAAATATTTATTTATAAAGTTTTTTCTATGAAGTAAAAATTAATATAATGCAGTTAATAATACATGTAAAAGTGAATATGTAAAAGTTAATACATTTTAAATTGTTGTTGTAAGTAAATTAATAAATCAAAACAAACTTAACGTCTCCCTCAATCTCATTTGTGTAATAATTTTCACGTGATGAATCTGCATTTTGGTGGATAATAGACTTAACGGTAATGCTTGCCTGTTGTGTGGAATAAAATGATGTTTCCGCGTTTTTAACAACATACACGAACTGCAGAGAAATCTGGAGACAATGAAAAACTTATGTAACCATGGTTCCCTGAGTAGGGAACGAGACACTGCATCCTCTAGGGGTCGCTATGGGAAATGCCTCGTCGTGTCCCGTGTCTGAAGCATACATTGAAAAAACACCAACAACATGTTGGCCGGCAACAGCCCATGACATCACTACCAGTGCGATTATAGTATAAATAGGCGCCGGGAGAACATGTCATTCACTTCTTCGTCTGAAGCTTGCGTTCGAAGCATGGCAGGAAGCCTAGAGGACGCAGTGTCTCGTTCCCTACTCAGGGAACCATGGTTACATAAGTAACCTGAGACGTTCCCTTTCAAGGGAACTTCGAACTGCGTCCTCTAGGGGTCGCTATGGCGAATGATAGACCCACGCCATGCTGAGGGGAGTGTGGGCCAGAACCATGGCGAGCACTAAGTACCAACTTTACCATTTTCATGGTGAGTTGCCCCTGGGACGTCAGATGGCTGTCCATGACTTTATCCCCTACGGCCAAAGGCCTAGGCTACATACCCAACTTACCTGTTAGGGCCAGACTCCTGGGCCCAGGGTAGAGCTCAAGGCTTGGAATCATAATGGGTTCCTTTAAGGGGATACGATCAAGAACCTAGTATCACACTAAGTCTTGACCTGTCACACAGGGGCTACCGCTTGCTCTTGCATAAGCTCTGAAAGAAACTGTCTCAACAGACATCTAGTGGCCACACCCTGTTAAAGTAAGTGCCTGTTATGTTAAGTGGTGTGGTGCCCAAGGTGAACAGGGCTTAAACCAGCTCAAGAAAGGGCACGAAGCAACCGCGCGATGCCCTCACCATACAGGATTTTAGAAAAGAATGCAAAGAACTAGTGTGCGAACTTACCACAATGTGGATTTTAGAAAGTGCACAAAGCCTTCACGTGCACACTTACCATAACATGGATTTTAGGATACCGTTCTAAGGGGGCTCTCGTGGCACTCTGAAAGAGCAGCTCATAGATGGAATGGTGCATACCAAACCCAATATGTTTGAGAGTCACCAACTCGATCGAAGATATAAAGCTGGAATGGCTAGAAGTAAATCTCTAGCTGAGGGGGCAAACACCTAGCTCTCACACGAGAGGGGAGCTCGACCTACCGCATGTTCCAATGCTGGAACAGCTAGCAATAATTTACTTAGCTGAGGGAGCAACACACCCAGCTCTAAAACGAGAGGGAGGCTCGGACCTAAAGCATGTTCCAATACTGGACCTGCCAGCAGTAAAGTTACCTAGCTGAGAGAACACAGACCCAGCTCTCAAAGAGAGAGGGGGCTCGCCCAGCATGAGCCCAAGGTACCGGGGTCTAACCAACTCAGAGAAAGGGAACAAAGTTATAATGCGTAACCCTTACCGTACAGGATTTCAGAAAGTGCGCAAAGTGCTCAGCGTGCACACTTACCACTTATGTGGATTTTAGAAAGTGCGCAAAGTGATCAGCGTCCACACTTACCACTACTGTGGATTTTAGAAAGTGCACAAAGTGTTCAACATGCACACTTAACACTATGTGGATTTCAGAAAGTGCACAGAGCTTAGCGTGTGCACTTACCATAGCATGGATTAACATTTCCAGGCATCTGATCACAGATACTCTGAGGTTCTGGGTGGAGCCCGGACATCCAGGAATTTTTTGCAGTGTCGTGCCGGGGGCCTGATGATCAAGAAGGCTCCCGCAGAAGCCTCTGACCTGGCCGCATGGTCCAGGAAGCACGAAGCCGGAACCAGGGCTATCATACCGGCTGGACACAATGTCGACGAGTGAGGTAACACTGCCAGTCGAGCACCTGGTTTCTGAATCCAGCAAAGGGGTGCTCACAGAGGACCTACCTTAAAAAGGACAGAAACACACATGTCCCGGAAAACGCTGCAAAGAAATCTCACAGAAGGATTATACACACATAACCATCAGCACATTAAAAACACACACACACACATATATATATATATATATATATACACATACATACATTTATAGAATGGATCATACTCACCCACCATGGTCCCCGCGACGGAGCCCTGTTCAAGAGGTGACTCAAAGAAGCCTCTAGTCCAGACCATCAGCAAGGTGGTCACTATGAAGCCATAGAACCAACCAAACATATAGGTCCAGCATAGGAGACGGAAATGCAGGAAAATTCCTACCTAACCTCGGTCAGAT
>NW_015506680.1:192280-204801 GCF_001515645.1 Sinocyclocheilus grahami
GGGGGGGGGGGGGGGGAGCCGCGACACTAGCCTTCTGTGGCCGTCTCTGATCCTCAGACCGAGACGGACCAGGACCCCTATGCTGTTCGGGCTTAGACCTGGACCATCATGAAATGAAGGACTGAAGGCCGCTGAGTGCACCTTTGCCTCCCTGAACTTCTCGACCACTGTCTCAACGGAGGTAACCAAAAATATTAGGAAGGCAAAACCGGCGCATCGAGAAGAAAGCCCCTCTCTTCCATCCCGATATCTGCCATGTTCACCCACAGATGTCTCTCAATACCTACTATAGCTGTCATGCTTAGTAGCACAGAGAGTGAGATCTGTGGTGCGGCGAAACTCAGCTACCTCATCAGGCCTTTATCCAGGTCTTCCAGCAGGTCAGCCTAATATGCCTGGAGCACCGCATTGTGCACAACGAAGCAACAGCCTGACCTGCTGCTGCGTATGCCCTGCCATCTAACCGAGATGGCAAGGAGGGAGTTTTAAGAGAGGACGTCTCACCCATAGAAAGATAGCTAGCCAGTCATCTTTTTTACAGGGGCATCCTCTCATAGTCGTTTCCACGCATCACCTCGATGTTGGCATAACTCGTATGCTAGAATCGTTGAATGCGTAAGAAAGATAATGCTCAAAACTCACCATACACAGAGCAGGAGGATTGGGAAGGCTCAGCCTCAGCTTCTTCGCCGTCATCAGACATCTCCTGCTCTTACCGGGCCGAACCCAGCAGAGCACCGGCCCCTGGATCAAACGATGTTAAAGAAATAACATCATCCTCCAGCAGCTTACTCTCGTCCTCAGCTGACGAGCACGAGAGGGAAAACCCCTTTTTAAACTCATCAGCCGGATCCACCTGCGATCCCCACGAGCCCATCCTCCTCCGTGCCTCAGCAGCGGTGGGTCCTGAGCCGTCATCTTTTTTACAGGGGCATCCTCTCATAGTCGTTTCCACGCATCACCTCGATGTTGGCATAACTCGTATGCTAGAATCGTTGAATGCGTAAGAAAGATAATGCTCAAAACTCACCATACACAGAGCAGGAGGATTGGGAAGGCTCAGCCTCAGCTTCTTCGCCGTCATCAGACATCTCCTGCTCTTACCGGGCCGAACCCAGCAGAGCACCGGCCCCTGGATCAAACGATGTTAAAGAAATAACATCATCCTCCAGCAGCTTACTCTCGTTCCTCAGCTGACGAGCGCGAGAGGGAAAACCCCTTTTTAAACTCATCAGCCGGATCCACCTGCGATCCCCACGAGCCCATCCTCCTCCGTGCCTCAGCAGCGGTGGGTCCTGAGCCACGGGAAGCAGATGGGGAAGCAGATGGCTACCCCCCTTTCCTCGAAAAGGGAGACAAACGAGAGCGGAGCTTTTCATTAAAATGAAAAGCGGATTGCCCCCTCAAGAACTTTGCGTGTGTGCTCTTTGCCCAAACAAACAACGCAGAGATTGTGTGTGTCATCACGTGTCAAATAACGATGACACGGATGCACACACCCTCTAAACGCTTTGCTAGTGCTCACCATAACGATAGGAATATAGATCGCTCTTACCATGGAAATGCACGCTTCAAACAAAACGGTCAGTGAAGATGAAGAAGAGAATGACATGTTCTCCCGGCACCTATTTATACTATAATCTCACCAGTAGTGATGTCATGGGATTTTTTCAATGTATGCTTCAGACATGGGTCATGACGAGGCGTTCCCCATAGCGACCCCTAGAGGACGCAGTTTGAAGTTGAAAGGGAACGCCGATGAAGATATTAATGCCGTGCTTAATGATTCCGGACTCGGACAATCAGATAAAGGTGATCCACAGGATGCAGCCGGTTTAGCCTCACACTACTTTTATGCCGACCATTTACATCCAAATGCAACCAATTTTCACAGAACACAACCTTTAAATAGATTTTAGAATATAAACTGTTTATCATCTATTCCATAAGACTAAATAAAAAGTGTGGACCTCATTGTGCATTAACTTGAATCAAGCCCAACAAATGTCTGTTTTAAAAACAGTGGATGAGTAATTCACTCCTTGATTTGCTTAATAAAAGCCTCCTTTGAGATCGTTTTGACAGACATGTTTATTGTGCATTTTAAACGTGTTTATTGCAAAGTGTAGTGTGGCAAAATAGAAGCGCAGCTGTAATTCATGGGCAATGTATGTGGTTACCATGACAACCTCACGCACTTGCCACTGCTCTATGTTTATACATTATAGCAAAACTAAAATGTGTTTAAAAGTACGTCTGACCAAATCCACCAGTTCGGGTTGGCCCCCCCCAAACTCAAACGTCAAGCTACGCCTATGGGTATCGCCCATCCCTAATGCTGACGTGTGTCAAAAAACTCTAGCGATAGCGAGGCGGCTGTGTCAGATTGCGCAGTCGCGTGCAGTTGCTCTCCACCGACTGCGCTGATCGAAAGCATGATGGGAAACGACTGACTGACGACACAGCTTAATGCTCATTGGTTCAGACAACCATGATGTTGCGTTCCGTTCTAAAATGATTTTTTTTTTTAAAAATCTGATTTCATGTGATTATGTGTTTAAATTATGCGTGAATATTCCCAAACACTACAGTGCGATCTCTGTGTGAGATATGATTGTTGTCATATTTCTATAAAAATCTAAAATACATGTTTGTATTAAAGTAAAAATTAATAATACGCCTTTTGTATGGAATTAAATAGCAAGCACTTTGAGTGTCTTGTTCATCATATTTATTTTTATATCAAGGCATGATTTTTTTTTTTTAAATCTGATTTCATGTGATTATGTGTTTAAATTATGCGTGAATATTCCCAAACACTACAGTGCGATCTCTGTGTGAGATATGATTGTTGTCATATTTCTATAAAAATCTAAAATACATGTTTGTATTAAAGTAAAAATTAATAATACGCCTTTTGTATGGAATTAAATAGCAAGCACTTTGAGTGTCTTGTTCATCATATTTATTTTTATATAAAGGCAACAGAACTGAAATCATATCATGTTAATCAGCAGCACAGCACATGAGTGAGAATAATTCGATATCCGCCTTTGATCTTGTAGGTATCTGTTCCACTTCGAGATGTCAGAACTGTCCATCTTGACTGCGCTAATTTCACTCCTCCCCTCACTGCAGCTGCCTACTCTCGCCTACATTTCAGGCAAGGCCAGGCGCATCTCAAACAAGCCTATAGGCATTGGCATAAAAACGGGGTATGCAGAATAGGCAGTGCATTTTGCCAAAATCATTCTGTGAAATTCTTCTTTAATAAAACGTTATAAATAATCAAAAGCTTAGTTATTAAAAAATAATTAATGCAGCATTATTATTTAACAGTTTTTAGCATTTTAATGAGTTAAAATGTATTTATTAAAAACTTAAGACATGGAACGGCCATATCTCTTTGCGACCACAACAAGCGGGAGACTTTTTAGACGCGCACATCAGCTTGTCCTCAGCACCAGGTGCGAGTCAAACAAGCGCGGAAAAGGTACATATGCCAGATAAGCTTCAGTAAAACAACAGGGAACTGCGGTCTGATGAGATATTGATATATGGCAGTAAAAAATGTCCTGTCAGCCGTTTTACTGTGCTCATGGAGCACGCTCTTCAACTGTACGCGAATATGAGGCGCACGCTCAATTCATAAATAAACCGCACTAGAAACTGCAAGCATACATCATCAGTTAAGTCACGAAATGACCAAAATGGCGATTAAAACGGTGCATGCATGTGAGCTCACTCATAACGTTTACTGGAATATATGAAATGACACCAAACAGACATGAAATACAGCTCATCCGGTCTCATAACATTCTCCTCAACAGCTTTCATGCGACTGATTTACCAGTTCAACAAACACTAAATCAGTCTTTCCATAATTAAGAGCTCAATTTCTTTTTCTGTTGTTTTTCTGAACATAGAAAATATAACATCATAAGAACATTAGTACATCATAACTGGAATATATGAAATGACACCAAACAGACATGAAATACAACTCATCCGGTCTCATAACTGTCAAAAATAAATATACATGTGAAAATAAGCAATGAGAAAATACAGAGACAGAAACGCAAAGAATACCATGTGCTCCTAATGCACTCGACAGCGCGCGCAGTAAAACATCTCAAACTGACATAGACCATTTTCCCTGAATTTGCTTTCTGTTTTGAAAAAAAGTGTGTTGATTCATAGAAGAAATAAGGCGATTCACTGGTTTCAACAATCTGCCAAACTTTGACCTGCGACCCGGTAACTCAGTACCATCTACTGTACCATCAACTGTACCATCAGGGTCAGAATTACAGACATTACTTTCTTCAGGACTTCCCTGACAGACCGAGTGATCTGGAGAAATATTTCCAGAGACCACACTTTGTGATGGAACATCAACAACTGCAGCGGAGTCGTGAGCATTACCTGACTCAACCGTCTGCGAATCATTGTCAGCCACTACTGGGCCTTCACCATCAGGTACAGAGTCATCAGAGGATACAGAACAGTTATCAGAACCGTCACAATTCACAGAAAATACACTCTCGTCATCATTTTTTTCCACAATGTCACTCAAAGGGAGGAAATTTACACACAAAAGAAGGTTTCTGTGTACCACCTTTAACTGACCAGAGACCCAAATGAAGTGCCTTTTACATTTCATCTTAGCAATTCCTACACACACATATTAACATCAAACACTGAATTTAATACTTCAGACTAAGAACTGAAATAAACCATTTACCCAGAGTTTGCTTTCTGTTTTGAAATAAAGTGTGTTGATTCATAGAAGAAATAAGGCGATTCACTGGTTTCAACAATCTGCCAAACTTTGACCTGCGACCCGGTAACTCAGTACCATCTACTGTACCATCAACTGTACCATCAGGGTCAGAATTACAGACATTACTTTCTTCAGGACTTCCCTGACAGACCGAGTGATCTGGAGAAATATTTCCAGAGACCACACTTTGTGATGGAACATCAACAACTGCAGCGGAGTCGTGAGCATTACCTGACTCAACTGTCTGCAGATCATTGTCAGCCACTACTGGGCCTTCACCATCAGGTGCAGAGTCATCAGAACTTGGGAAGGGAGTCGTTCGAATCATTCCATAGTACGCTCTTGAAAACAACATCAACTGGTAGTCTCGGGGTGCGACCGAACATTAGATAGAAGGGAGGGTACTCCGTAGTCTCGTGCACTGTGCAGTTGTACACAAATGTTAATGTATGGAGCATCCGAGGCCAATCTTGCTTTGGTCGTGGTTCAAGGGCTCTGACCATGTTTCCCAATGTTCGATTAAATCTTTCTGTGATTCCGTTGCCCATAGGATGATATGGTGTCGTTTGTGACTTCTTAACACCAGAAGAATCAAGCAAATGCCTAATGAGCTCACTACAAAAATGGGCCCCCTAATCAGAATGAATGCGGTCCGGGAAACCATAGTAGCAAAAGTAGTTATCCCAGAGCTTCCTTGCTACTGACTTAGCTGACTGGTCGGGGCAGCGAAAGGCATGGGCCAGCTTGGTAAAATGGTCAGTGACCACTAAAACATCAACTGACCTATTCTGTGAATCTTCCGCAGTCCAGAAATCAATGCAGACTAATTCAAGTGGAGCAGAAGTCTTGACACTCTCCAATAGAGCTCGGCCCTCCGGCTCTGGTGTTTTTGCAAGCACACAACGACTACACACTTTCACATAGTCACGAACATCACGTTCCATCTCTGTCCAGTAGAAACGTTGACGAGACAGTTGGAGAGTGCGATATTGGCCTTGGTGTCCGGCCTCATCGTGACATCCTTTCAGCACGTCAGCTTTCAAGGAAGATGGTACCACGTACTGAAATCTTTTGTGACGTGACAAGGGGTCTCTCGAAACATGATACAAGACACAATCATTCAATAATAGCTTCTCCCACTGCTTCATAAGCTTCCTTACAGCGCTGGGGTCCCCCATGTGCTCACGCATCGAAGGCCTGCGCTTTCGGTCAACATAGAACATCACCCTTTGCAAATGTTCATCCTCAAGCTGTTTGTCTCTCAGTTCTTGACGAGAGTACGAAGGAAGGGCATCAAACCCAACATCTGCGATCTGTTGGACAAATCCAGCTAAAGGAATGGCCCATGTCTGTGTTCCGTCGTCCCAAGAAAGGCGATTAGAAAAGACAGCAGCCACTTCCGCACTTGAAAAGCTACCAGGCCGTGTCTGATTTGACTGCTAACTGCTCACAAGCACTCGCAGGGGCCTCTATACTGTCAAGCACTCGCTGACTGGCATTTGACAACCGGAAAACATCCTGGACAGCAGCACAGGTATGGTTACTTGACTCTGCCAGCAGCTTCTCATAAGGTTCCCTTACTATGCGGTGACTGACACGACCGTTGACAAAAGGCTGCCTGCTCAAAGCATCAGCAATTGAGTTCTTAGGCCCTGGAACATATTTGATGTCAAACTCAAAGGCAGCGAGTTTGGCCACCCATCTTTGTTCACAGGCGTCAAGCCTAGGTTTGGTCAAGATATGCGTCAAAGGGATTATTATCTGTCCAAGCTGTGAACCGATGTCCTTTTAGCCAGTGGGTAAATTTATCACATACGGCCCACTTGAGGGTGAGAAACTCAAGTCGATGTGCTGGATATCTGGCTTGTGCTCTGGATAGTGACTTACTCGCGAATGCAATGGGTCGAGCCCTGCTTTCCCCAGGACTCAGTAGCGAAAGCACGGCGCCCAATCCCTCAGATGAAGCGTCAGTGGCAAGAATAAAGGGTCTGGAAAAGTCAGGATGCGCAAGAATAACATTGGACAAGAGAGTTTCCTTTAATGCTGACAAAGCCGACTCACAAGCTGGAGACCAGTCGTCAGGAGTGAGTTTTTTTGATGTAGGAACCCCTTTGCGTCCAACACCTCTAGCTTTCCTAACTCCGCTTGTCAGAGCAAAAAGCGGTCGAGCAAGAGACGAACAATTCTCAATAAAGCGTTGATACCACATTACGAGGCCAAGAAAGGACTGGATTTTCTTAACTGATGGGGTGACACCATCTGGGCACATCAAATCCGCAGAAGTAATTTTAGTAATTGCTTCAACTTTTCCGGGGTCCGTAGACACACCTCTCTCTGTAATCGAGTGACCGAGGAATTTTACAGAGCGTCTTAAAAAGTGGCATTTCTTCGGCGATAATTTCAAATTGTGCTTTTTCAACATACCGAAAATTTTTTGATGCAGGAACCCCTTTGCGTCCAACACCTCTAGCTTTCCTAACTCCGCTTGTCAGAGCAAAAAGCGGTCGAGCAAAAGACAAACAATTCTCAATGAAGCGTTGATACCACATAACGAGGCCAAGAAAAGACTGGATTTTCTTAACTGATGGGGTGACACCATCTGGGCACATCAAATCCACAGAAGTAATTTTAGTAATTGCTTCAACTTTTCCGGGGTCCGTAGACACACCTCTCTCTGTAATCGAGTGACCGAGGAATTTTACAGAGCGTCTTAAAAAGTGGCATTTCTTCGGCGATAATTTCAAATTGTGCTTTTTCAACATACCGAAAACCATCTCCAGCCTCTGCAATGCAACTTCTTCGTTAGGTGCAAAAACCATTAAATCATCCAGGTAGCACAACAGTGACAAAAAATTCTGTTCACCAAAGATCTTAGTCATCATTCGCATAAAGCTCGCTGGTGAGTTACAGAGGCCTTGAGGAAGCCTATTGTATTCGTGCAACCCCACCGGTGTTGTGAACGCTGTATACTTTCTGTCGTCCTCATGTACTGGGACATTATAAAATCCTGAGGTAAAATCCATAGTACTAAAGAATGAATTGCCACCTAGGGCTGCTAGACAGTCTTCCTGATGGGGCAGGGGGTGTGCATCCTTCACTGTCCGCGCATTAAGCCAGAAGATTGCCATCTTTTTTCCAAGACAGAACCAAAGGTGACGCGAATTCAGTGACTGACTTGCTAATTATTCCCCTCTCCTCCATCTCGTTCAAAGCAACACGTAATTCCTGGTATTGTGAAGGAGGGACTCGTCTGTATGGTAAGCGAAACGGCCTTTCGTCGAACAGACGAATCCTGTGTACAAAGTCCTTGACTTCACCGCAATCAAGAGAATGTCTGGAGGGCTGCTAGACAGTCTTCCTGATGGGGCAGGGGGTGTGCATCCTTCACTGAAATCTGTACATATGCGAAGATTGCCATCTTTTTTCCAGCACAGAACCAAAGGTGACGCGAATTCAGTGACTGACTTGCTAATTATTCCCCTCTCCTCCATCTCGTTCAAAGCAACACGTAATTCCTGGTATTGTGAAGGAGGGACTCGTCTGTATGGTAAGCGAAACGGCCTTTCGTCGAACAGACAAATCCTGTGTACAAAGTCCTTGACTTCACCGCAATCAAGAGAATGTCTGGAAAAGATAGACTCATACTCGAGCACTAAGTCACACAATTTTGCCTTCCAGAATTCAGAAACTTCGCACTTTTCCAAATCAACAGTCACTAATCCACACTTACAGAGTCTGTCGGTCAGTTTATTAGACTTATCTGACTCAGCTGCTGACTGCTGACTGCTCGATCGAAGTGGAAGCTCAGGCCTTGTTTCGCACACATCCTCCAACGCAATACAGGGATAAACATCGGCCACTTTGGCGTTTCTCTTCAGTGTTACTGGTTTATCGCTAGGGTTGATGTTAAGTGGAATCCAGCCATCGCCCCAAAGCGGAGTGACAACACGACACACTAAAACATTCCTGGAGGCAGAACGAAGTCTAGATGGCTCCACCATAACTGTACTGCCCGGTTGGCTACAGGACTTAAGAGGGAGTTTACCCCAGACAAGATGCTCTTGGCCAGGCGAAAGTGTAACAGTGTGTTGAAGTTTAACTGTACCAACAACATCTGGAATAGTTCCACCCCTCCATCGACATACTCCAGCCATCATAGACAAGAACTCGTCACTCTCTGGATTATGTCCACTGGGTGTAGAGATCAGTTCCCAATATCTGTCAGAATCTTTTAATCTGTGAACAAGATGTTTGATGACGTTTGTCCCCAGAATGAGATCATCTCCTTGGCCTGGAACAACAAGACAAGGGACAATAACGTCACAGCCGTAAATGTCCAGCTTAAGCGCAAGCATGCACTTTGGGAATGTTCGTTTGCCGCCACATCCAATTAAGACGACGTCTGTATCTTCTTCCTTAACAGTATCCAAAGCACCATGTTCCCTTAGTTTACTGACAACTGAATCATTTAACGTACAGGCCATAGAGCCGGTGTCCAACATTGCACTGACAGTGAATGAATCATTAATACGGACAGGTGTGTAAAAAAGTGTATCTGAGCATTCAACGCGTTGTGTATTTTGAAAGACGACTTTCTGGAAGTCAGGACATATGTTCTTAAAGGAGCTGAACAAAGCTTCCAAATCTGTATCCACTTTGAGGGATTTTTCAACATCACCCACACACCCCCTCTCAGAATGCGGGCGAGTCAGTTTCCCTGACTGTTGGGTGACATTATTGCAGAAGTCGAATTTGGGAATTTCGCTGTGCAGTCACGTTTGGAGTGACCAGCACTCAAATCTTACAGTTGCTTGGTCCAACTGTGTTCCTTCTACGCACTCTCCCAGAAGACACATACTCAGGTTTACGCTCCTCCTTTGCCTTTAAAACTTCAATTAGCTGAGCCAGAATGTCAGCCATCCGATTCAGACTGGAGTGATCATTTGCATCCAGTTTAGGCTCACCAGGCCCGTTGGTCCCCTGCTTGAGACACATTAATGTAGACTCAGAAACAACGTAAGAATTTCCACAGCTCTGTATGGTCGTGTGTGCATTTTGGCTGACTGGGTAGGCGTTGGTGCTTGATCTTAGCTTAAGCTCACGTTGGAAACTATCTAAAAGCTCCTGGACATCTTTTGCAGTCCAGCATTCTAACGGCCGTACTTTAAAAGTGCGTGCTAGATCAGGGTCTGGGCAATTTCTCACAAACATCATTGCAACTTCAGAATTTAAATTGTCCATTCTTCTGCCCTGCCCTCTGAGACACTCGTCAGCTATATCTGCTGCTTTATTAAGGCGAAGCCAGTAGTCAACAGGATTTTCGCCGTGTTTGGGCAATGTGCTGTAAAAGTCTGCGAGTGGCATGCTGGAGCAGGACACTTCACTGAAGTGTTGCTTAAGTATGCTGTATATAATCTCAGGGTGATTTGTGCAGTCAAGCGCAGGGTTGCTGCGTAGGGCTACTTTCACAATGTCTTTAGCCCTGCCCATTAGATGACTAATAATCTCATCAGCCTGTTCGGTAATTTTGACATTTCTCTTCTGCAGGTAAACTTGCATCATCTCAACCCATTCTTGAATGTCATGTCTACCTAAACCATCCCCCCTAAACACTGATGGGACTTTTTCATCTGATTTCAGAACGACATTCAACTGTGACAAATCAAGATTAGCACACTGAGAGCCTGTGGTGTTACTACCATTATTGGTTCTGGCAAATTCACCCCCTGACAAAAGTTTGGCTGTGACTGAGTCACCAATTTGTCGGCCCAATTCTTTAACTAAAGCACCTAATTCACTGACGCCTTGATCACTAGAACTTTCCACATTACATGGCTTCGGAGTAGAAGTAAGAGGGAGAGTCTTATGTACATCATGAGCCATATAATTTCTCCCATTACCAGCATGAATGTCAGTCTTACAGTCAAATTCACCCAACCCTGGCTTGTTATCAGAAAACTGCATCAGATATTTCCCCCGTCCAATCCCAAGAAAATAATTATCTGCACCACCCTCAGCCATTTTTTCAAATGTAAAATACTCAGAATGTTCTAAGCTAAACTCAAAAGTCAGATTAATCAATCAGTCTTCTATTCACTTATCTGTAGTCCAACATTTTTCTCTTTCGAAAGTCCCCCTAAAAAAGTGTCTTTAACTGGAGAATCTGGCAACCGCAGTCCACTCGACCGAATGAAGCACGCGATGTCCACGCCTCTCTTCGCTGTAGGCCTTGTCGTCCCCCCGGAGATTGGCTTTGCGTTGATCACAAACGGGAATCACGGCACCATTGTAACCCCGCTTTCTGGTTCTTTCTTTTAACCCATCCGGAAAGGACAACACCGAGACGTAGGCTCAGCTCACTCATCACGTTTACTGGAATATATGAAATGACACCAAACAGACATGAAATACAGCTCATCCGGTCTCATAACATTCTCCTCAACAGCTTTCATGCGACTGATTTACCAGTTCAACAAACAATAAATCAGTCTTTCCATAATTAAAAGCTCAATTTCTTTTTCTGTTGTTTTTCTGAACATAGAAAATATAACATCATAAAAACATTAGTACATTATACCTGGAATATATGAAATGACACCAAACAGACATGAAATACAGCTCATCCGGTCTCATAACTGTCAAAAATAAATATACATGTGAAAATAAGCAATGAGAAAATACAGAGACAGAAACGCAAGTAGTCCGACGTTTTTCTCTTTCGAAAGTCCCCCGAAAAAAAAAGTGTCTTTAACTGGAGAATCTGGCAACCGCAGTCCACTCGACTGAATGAAGCATGCGACGTCCACGCTGCTCCCCACTGTAGGCCTTGTCGTCCCCCCGGAGATCGGCTTTGCGTTGATCACAAACGGGAATCACGGCACCATTGTAACCCCACTTTTCTGGTTCTTTCTTTTAACCCATCCGGAAAGGACAACACCGAGACGTAGGCTCAGCTCACTCATCACGTTTACTGGAATATATGAAATGACACCAAACAGACATGAAATACAGCTCATCCGGTCTCATAACATTCTCCTCAACAGCTTTCATGCGACTGATTTACCAGTTCAACAAACAATAAATCAGTCTTTCCATAATTAAAAGCTCAATTTCTTTTTCTGTTGTTTTTCTGAACATAGAAAATATAACATCATAAAAACATTAGTACATTATACCTGGAATATATGAAATGACACCAAACAGACATGAAATACAGCTCAACCGGTCTCATAACTGTCAAAAATAAATATACATGTGAAAATAAGCAATGAAAATACAGAGACAGAAACACAACGAATACCATGTGCTCCTAATGCACTCAACAGTGCGTTCGGAATAAAACATCAATTATTCGTCAACTCTAGATCTCTTATGACTCAAATATGAAATAAAATACTTTTAAAATAACAATTTTGACCTCAAAGAGAAATAAAATCATCTCTGACAACATTTTATTTCTGTTCGACCGGAGAGAGATTTTACACCTACCATTCTCCTCAACAGCTTTCATGCGACTGAGGAGAAAATGGCCGACTCCACTGATAGGTTACCTTAGTCACCTGTAGGTGTCCCCATATCCCTTTCTTTTAGATGCACTTAATACATTCTATTCAATTAATATCTTAGAATTATTTTGCAATATGAACAATCATTTTAGCACAATTCATTACAAGTTTCTTTTCCCCGTTACACCTACCCCAACTCTCCCCCTAAACCTACCCCTCACAGGAAACGTTGT
>NW_015506680.1:208383-230598 GCF_001515645.1 Sinocyclocheilus grahami
AAAAATAAATATACATGTGAAAATAAGCAATGAAAATACAGAGACAGAAACACAACGAATACCATGTGCTCCTAATGCACTCAACAGTGCGTTCGGAATAAAACATCAATTATTCGTCAACTCTAGATCTCTTATGACTCAAATATGAAATAAAATACTTTTAAAATAACAATTTTGACCTCAAAGAGAAATAAAATCATCTCTGACAACATTTTATTTCTGTTCGACCGGAGAGAGATTTTACACCTACCATTCTCCTCAACAGCTTTCATGCGACTGAGGAGAAAATGGCCGACTCCACTGATAGGTTACCTTAGTCACCTGTAGGTGTCCCCATATCCCTTTCTTTTAGATGCACTTAATACATTCTATTCAATTAATATCTTAGAATTATTTTGCAACATGAACAATCATTTTGGCACAATTCATTACAAGTTTCTTTTCCCCGTTACATGTGCATAACATTTAAGAACGTCTCTCAAATGCATGCAGTCTACTGAAATATTCTGCAATTCGAGAACACAATAGGGCGCAAGATGAAAGGGTATGTAATTTTTTTTATATATAATTTAATGCACAAGTAGGCCAAATGTGAGCACAGTGCAGTTAAATGTACTAAAAAATATGCTCAAATTTTTTGTTAATTTGTCAAGTACGAAAATGAAAAGAAAACGAAACCATATTTAAATGTATTTTATAATGAATAAATAAACATATTTTACTCATCCCTATGCCCTAATCCCTTCAAAGCATTTTCCTTTCGGAGTGAGAGCTTCAAAGGGTTGAAAGGTGTAGGGAGCAAACAACTGTTTCTTGAAGTGCTCTTCTGTGTCATCATCCCGTACCCACACAGAGGCACCATCATCATGCAAAGAATCTGCGCAAATAATCATGGGGGCCGAATCGTCTATCAGTTGTACCCTTCAAAATTCTTCATTCCGAAGAGCCCTTTGAAGTGGCCAGTTTTGAGCTCTTCGGTTTGGAACGACCCTTCAATATGGCGGCCATTATTGTTTTCACTCCGAAGTGCCCTTTGGAGGGCGATATATCCCATTTGGAATGCACCGACTGTAAGTTTTAAATGCTTATATCTTGTAAATGCAAATGTTGTCATTGTTTTGAAACACTAGTTTATACAGGTGCATCTCAAAAAATTTGAATATCGTGAAAAAGTTCTTTTTTTGTAACTTATTTCAAAAAGTGAAACTTTCATATATTCTAGATTCATTACATGTAAAGTAAAACATTTCAAAAGTTTTTTTGTTTTAATTTTGATGATTAGCGCTTAAAGCTTATGAAAGTAAAAAAATTCCTAATATCAATACAAAAAAAAAGGTTTAGCAAAACAGAAAAGTTCAACTTCTTTAAAGTATGTTCATTTATGCACTCAATACTTGGTCGGGGCTGTCATGGTTTATGGGCTCACTGACTCATTCTTGCTCTCTTTGTGTGTGTGGGTGTGTGTGTTAGCGCCAGCTGTAGCTTATCAGCTCAGCTATTTAATGTCTATGCTTTCCGTCCTGTGTTGTCAGATCGTTGGTGTTGTTGCCGTGTTTAGTTTGAGTCGGCTGCCCATTTGAGTCCCTGCGCTGCCAAGAGTGACTGTTGGCTTTCCTGTCTGTTTTACTCTTGCCTTCTTCCTTGTTGGAACTTCTCAATAAACTGTCATTTTTCACATTCGCTACTGAATTCTTATTTTTTCACCTGACAGAACGATCTGACCATTATAGATTCAGTGAATGGTACGGATCTGCAAAATTTTTTATCCAACAACAATGCATGCATGGATCGTCAAGAGGAGCAAATGCTAGCTACGGGACGGGGTAGAGCCACGTCTACCCACACCAGAGACATATGCTGATGAGCCTAATCACTGTAGAGCATTTTTAACTAAGTGTTCTATGTTCTTTACACTCCAACCCTTGACATTTTCTACGGAACAGTCTAAAGTGGCTCTAGTTTTGACACTGCTGTCAGGACGTGGGGAACGGCGGTGTGGGAGAATCAACATCCCTGCTGTTCCTCGTTCTAGACTCTATCTGAGGAGATGAGAGGGGTCTTTGATTTTGCAGTTGTGGGTCGTGAGGCCGCACGCATGTTGGCTGAGCTACGGCAGGAGAACACGACCGTCTCGGACTATTCCATCGAGTTCCGGACCCTGGCGGCTGAGTGCAAATGGAACGAGGAGGCGCAGTGGGACATGTTCCTGCATGGGTTGGCTGACCGTATCCAGAAGGAGATTTTTACAATGGAGTTACCCTCTGGTCTTGATGGACTGATCGATTTAGCTCTTTGTGTTGATGCACGTCTTCAGCGTCGTGATCAACGAGCCTGCTACACTCTGATGTCGGAACTTCCTGTGCTCTCCGCTGCCAACTGTGCCAACGCTGTAATACGGTCAGTCCCACATCCAATCAGGAACCCATGCAGGTGGGTAGAACTCGGCTTTCCCGGGAGGAGAGGGACCGTTGGAGAGCAAAGGGACTCTGCTTGTGGCACAGAGGGCCACATCCTGGTTCACTGTCCAGTAAAAGGCCAAGCCTGACAGTAGAACCGAGTTTACTGTCGGGTGGATTATCCTTGGAGAAATCCTCATCCACAACTCTCCTCCCGGTAAGACTACAATGGGCAGCCAGAGTCCACAACTGTCAAGCCCTGCTGGATTCCAGAGCGGAAGGTAATTTTATGGATTACAGTCTGGCATCACACAGATTCATGTAGCGTCTGCGTAAAATCATGGATGGTCTTTGGGGTTTATGGCTTAAGAGACCCCTTTTAGCCTTTGACATTTGCATATAAATTACAGTCCTGGCCACAGATTATACATTTATATGGGTGCTAAACTGCCAAAGGGTTCTCCCCACTATCAAGGAGATGCTAAGCAGTCTACCACTATCATCTCCCCACTGACTTCAAACAGTTTCCAAAGAGTAGTAAATGACCCCCCGGTGCCAGGCGCCGATGGGCCTGGCTGACCAGCAAACTACAACAGGCTCACATAACACACACACACACACACATAAAGACCTTTTCTTTATTTAGACAATTAATCAGTTACAAATGCATCTGGTATATGCATGTGTTGTTTGTACGTTTCCCTATCATATTAGCTGAGTTACCACTCATTATTTGCACTAGATAAACCCTAAACGCTGATATTCAGGTGTATGAATGTATCTCTGGTTTAATATATTCTAAATGTTTTTTTCTTGGTATCAATATTATCTGCTCTTTATTCCTCAAACAATGATGTACAGTATGTGATTGTGAAATGCATCATACGATTTGTACTATATTTTGGGTTAAAACTGCAACAATATTTCAGACCGGCCATAAACATGCATATGGGCCATAAAGGGAGACAAAGAAACTTCTCCCGCTCAAAAATGTACGCCTGGTATTGGCTATTCCACCCAAAGGTGGGTGTGAATAGAAAACTCTCAAAAGTCATTAGCTCGAAATGATCTTTGCTCAGAAAACCTCTTCTTTTGAAAACCTCTTCTTCAGTTTTTATCTTCAAGTAACTTCGATCCGCTGTGGACTTTCTTATCTTCAGAAGAAGACAAAAGAAAACTTCCAGCTCACTTCTAAGAGAACTCAAGAACCGTTGTCTACCGCATCAGGAATCTTGTTCAGCAATCGAAGCCAATGCAAGTAACCGTTTACAACTATTTAGATGCGTGTTTAACCCTTTTTAAGGTTATTTTTGATTCTTTGATGATTCTCATTAGGTTGTGGTTAATTGACGTGAAATACTGCCATTCTTTTACTCTTCTCTCTCTCTCTCTTCCTTCCTTTCCTTCATTCTGTATATACGTGTTGTGTTTTGTTTAGTTATATGTTAGATATAGTTTCATTTATTAAATCCCTTATATTCACAATTGGTTGCCTCTGTGTGCTGCTCACAATTCGAAGTCACTGAATGTTTGATCCCTTGCTACATGCTAAGTTAATGCTAGAACTGTATGCAGGAAAGTTATTCTTTCTTGGCCAGGAAAATAATCTTTCCTTGAATTGATAAATTACTATATTGTCTGCTCGGTGGACGGACAGATCAAATAATTGTAATATTGATTCTGCTACAGTTAATTCTAAGATCTAATCTAAATATTTATTATTAATCATAACCAGTTATAATTAGTCATAAATATTTCCCTTTTGAGCTGATTTACTACATTCCCATAGGTCCTCTCTGCCATAAGATCTCTGTCAACGCATTCAATGGACATACCCTTCGCAGTATCACACACACTACTGGATCTATCACCCTCATTACTTAAGGGAACCATTCTGAGGAACTTCTGCTCACGGAGTCCCCTCTGGCTCCTATCGTCCTTGGCCATCCCTGGCTGGTGCACCACAATCCGAGGGTGGATTGGGGCCATAATTCTATCTCGGCGTGGAGTGACTTGAGACGGGTTATCCTAAGATGGGTTACTTCAACCGCTGGTCCCACATCGTGCTCGATTTCGTCACTGCCCTCCCTTCCTCCCAGGGCAATACGGTTGTTTTGACCGTAGTGGACCGATTCTCGAAGGTGGCCCATTTCATTCCCTTGCCTAAATTACCCTCTGCCAAGGAGACAGCGGTTACTGTCGTTGATCACGTCTTTCGCATTCATGGCCTCCCGATGTACGTGGTCTCCGACAGGGGACCCCAATTTGTTTTGTAGATTACTGTTGGCGAGTGTCAGTCTGTCCTCTGGTTTCCATCCGCAGAGCAACGGCCAAATGGAGCAGGCCAACCAGGATCTTGAGAGAACATTGCGATGTTTGGTGGCACAGAATTCTTCCTCCTGGAGCCAGCAACTCTCATGGGTGGAGTACGCACACAACTCGTTACCAGTGTCATCCATGGGCCTTTCTCCATTTGAATGTAGCTTAGGGTACCAGCCACCTATTTTTCCCAGTCTTGAATCCGAAGTCGCGGTCCCCTCAGCTCATGCCTTCGTCCAGAGGTGCCGTCGCACTTGGAGAAGAGCCCGAGAGACTCTCCTGCAAGTGGGAGCACGCACCAAGGCTCAGGCCGATCGCAACTAGTCGAAGCCTCCCGTTTACGTCATTGGTCATTTGAGTCCCTGCGCTGCCAAGAGTGACTGTTAGCTTTCCTGTCTGTTTTACTCTTGCCTTCTTCCTTGTTGGGACTTCTCAATAAACTGTCATTTTTCACATTCGCTACTGAATCCTTATTTTTTCACCTGACAACGTCACGACACCCCATCACTGACTTCAGAAACTCCACACTGGACTTCAAGCAGCTTGGATTCTGTGCCTCTACAGTCTTCCTTCAGACTCCAGATCTTGATTTCCAAAATTTACTTTTATCTGAAAAGAGGACTTTAGACCACTGAACAACAGTCCAGTTCTTTTTCTCCTTCGCCCAGGTAAGATGCTGTTTGTTGTTCATTGGTTCTGTTTCAGATGTGGCTTGGTCCCGGACAGCACACGTACGTCTGGCCGATGACGGCCCAATAGCGAAACGTCGGCCTCATGACCTAAAACATCTAATAAGTGTCGGCCGGGCATATGCCGATATATTCGGTCAGTGCTCTATTTTCTCAGCTCATCACTACTAGAGGCCGATGTAGGCTCATCTGTTTGCGCGAGCCCAGTTATTCGTCTCTTAGCAACCCACAGAGAGAAAAGATTTTTTAAATTATTGTTAACACCTTAATGTGCTTCCAGCAATTTCTCGGAGGGGTAATGTTAAAGCGGATTATTAAAGAGAAGGCTGCCAGAAAGAATGAGGCTGTAATTTATTAATGTAATATTTTAATTCCAGATGTTTATTTGTGTAAATGCTGTGTGAGTTGAGATCTGCACGAGCGGGGAGCAGAGTTGCCATGGAAACGGGGCATCAACACAACAACTGGCAAGCAGTAAAACTCCGCCTCTTGCTGCGGTTTTTACTGCTTTCAGATAAGTTTAGTTCCTAAAATCACACAAATATTACATACAAACATTTCTGACACATTTCTTACTTGTAACTGACATGTGTCTATTGAATATTTATTTTATATAAATGGTTTAGTGTCTTTGAAAAAGTCTGTTAGCATCTTAGCAGTTTTCAGGTAGGCTTACGCTATAGATTGAGCTCTTGTTTATGAAACTTTGGGATTTTAATCAAACCTTTGTGTGTTTATGAGAGTTTTTGATAGATCTGTAAAGGTTTTGTCTCATAGATTCTTCAATGCTGATGGCCTGCTGCACCCCAGCAGAGTCGGAGTGAACCTCCTGTCAGACAACATCTCCAAGCTGCTATAAAACGTAGAACTAGTAAGTAAAATCTCAAACATACACTTCTGTTTCAGAAGTTTGATTTGTTTTTGATTGTTTTCAAAGTTTAATGTATGAAATGAATACAATTTACTACAATTTAAAATAACTGTTTTCTATTTGAATATATTTAGGAAGTAATTTATTCATGTGATAGTAAAGCTGAATTTTCAGCATCATTACTCCAGTCTTCAGTGTAACATGATCCTTCAGAAATCATTCCAATACAGTATGCTGATTTGCTGCTCAAGAAACATTTCTGATTATTATCAATGTTGAAACCAGCTGTGCTGCTTCATTTTTACAGGATTCGTTGATGAATAAAAAGTTTTAAAACAGTACAGCATTTATTTGAAACAGAAATATTTGCTCTAAATTTTCATAATAATCAGTAAAGTTTCTTGAGCAGGAAATCAGCATATCAGAATGATTTCTGAAGGATCATGTGACACTGAAGACTGGAGTAATGAAAATTCAGCTTAGATCACAGAAATAAATTAAATTTCACAAAATATTCACATAGAGAACTGTTGTGTTAAATTATAATAATTTCACAATATTACTGTTTTTACTTCATTGTGATCAAATAAATCTCTTGGTGAGCAGAAGACTTCTTTCAAAGATGTAAAACAATCTTACTGACCCCAAACTTTTGAACAGTAGTGTAAATTACAGTTATGATGTTCCACCCACTTAATTGATACTGTGGCATGTGAAGTCCATAAAGAGACTGCCTGTTCCCAAAATAATGAGGACAAATTTACTAAGGGATCACATGAAACACTTCATCAATAAATTGAATTTTAAGAGTATTAGTGGCAGTGTGCCGATTTTTGTTGTGATGTGATTGAGCACCTGCCTAAAGTTTTTGGATGTGCGCATATTATACCTTCTTGTGATTAAACCAGATATATATAGAAAAATAAGCACAAATAGGGGCAGCAGCAGCTATGGTGCTTGGCCTGTAACGAGGTCACAAAATTCTAATATCAAGGATTTATCAAAGTCCACTAAAGGAAGTAAATAAATGGATTGAAAATTGTTGAACTTACCTTTTAAAGGGGTCATATGATGCTGCTGAAAAGAACATTATTTTGTGTATTTGGTGTAATGAAATGTGTTTATGCGGTTTAAAGTAAAAAAAACTTTTTTACAAAGCTCATCGGTCTGAAAAAGCGAGGTGTGCTGTGATTGGCCAGCTATCCAGTGCGTTGTGATTGGCCGAATACCTCAAGCGTGAGACGGAAATGTTACTCCCCTCACATACTGTTGATGCCGTGTCCCGGCCGGAGCGACTTTGGATTTGAGACTTTAGTCTTTGCTACTTTACAGATCTTCTTTATGCACCAAGAGCTTGTAACACTCCAAAGAGAAAGGAAAAATTTAAATTGCATCATATGACCCCTTTAACACTAGACTGGTTTAGTAAGATTTTATCAGAAAAGATTTTAGAATTTTTATCATGCAATTTAAAACATTTTAACTGCTTAATTCTTGTTTGCCTGGTTTTTATTTTGTGTTTATGTAACTCTTGTATTATTGCAACTCAGTTTTTGCCAGGAAGATAGCCTTTGATGCTGACAGCACTGAACACATGACTTGTATTATGAACTGCTGTTATTTTTGTAGTTACTATGGTTTTACTGCAACAGTCATAGTTAAACCATGGTGATTGTAGTAAAACTATGGTTGATTTTGTTTTTACTGCAAATGCTATGGTAAAATCATGGTTAATTTTCAAAAGACTACAAATAATTGTGATTTATCCACTTTTGATCAAAGCATCTGATAAATTTAAATGTATTTGTATATGCAATATGTTAAATGAAAATGTTAATAAATTTGCTACTGTTATTGAGAGTGGTGAATATTGTTTTATTATAAACCAGCGGCGGCGGTCCGTAACGATGAGCAAAACGCCGGTGAACTACGCCCACGCAGAGTGGCCGGGATGTACAGCTGCATCGTCCAAACATCAGCCGGAGAGCATTTGTGATCAGATGCTGACGTCGCGGTGACATTCCCAATTAGCAAACGCTCCCTGAGCTACATCGTAACGATGGAACTTTGAATGTCGGGTCGACATCAGCCCGATGTATGTCTGCCCATTAGGCGTAACCCTTTTCATGAAGACGTCTGAGCGTAGTGACACTTGATGCACGGACTCCAGCTTCAGTCCACTCCTTGTGAAGCTCTCCCAAGTGTTTGAATTGGCTTTGCTTGCCAGTATTCTCAAGCTTGCGATCATCCCTGTTGCTTGTGCACCTTATTCTACCCAATTTCTTCCTTCCAGTTAACTTTGCATTTAATATGCTTTGATACAGCACTCTGTGAACAACAGCCACCCCTTTCAGTAATGACCTTCTGTGATTTTATCCTCTTTGTGTAGGGTGTCAATAATTGTCTTCTGGACCAAGTTAGCAGTCTTCCCCATTATTGTGGTTTCAAAGAACAAGAGATACCCGGAATTTATACTGTAGTGATGGTCATTTAAAGTCCCCCTGTAGTCAGAAATGTTATCCCTTAAAACTCATCTTTGATCATCAAAATTACATATTAAAATTTTTTTTTTCTTGTGCAAATTTTCTCATGCCTTGAAATAGCTTGAATGTAACTCTATACCCTTGCCTCATTTACTATTCGCGGATCTATGAATATGCAAATTAGCCCCGCCTCCACCCAGTCACACCAGCCAGGGCCTCCTGAGCCACGGATAATGACTGATAAAACTGTTTTTTACTAGCAGACAACTACAGTGGATACGGTAACAGTCGTTAAAGTTATTTACTTGTTGATGTGTCCTCAAAATGCCTTGAAGGCTCAGCCAAGTTTGTGATTCTTAATTCGTGACCGCAAGCATATGCGAGTGAAGTGTGGCCGCCAATGCAGGAGAGGTGGGTCTGACTCCGGGCTACTTTTACACTGTTGCCGCAGGTTATTATTCATGTTAGCGGTTCTAAATTCATGTTAAACTACGGCTTCATGGGTTTTTTGCTATATTTTATTTTTGGTTTTGTGCTGGTAATCCTATTGGAATATTTTTCATGCGGTCTCTTTGCTATGATCTCTATACGCGCCGCGTTTGTATAAATGGAGAGAGGGATATGCTAGGAATCTATCCCTTGACGTGATTGGTTATTGAATTTTGTGACGTAGCAAACCGAGGGCGGTTTCAAACCGCGTTTCTGGGACTGCCTTCGGGAAACTACAGTTTTAAGGAGAAAACACTCAGCAATGGTGTTGATTAATGGATTGGCACATGGTTTGTCTAAAAGCAAATTATAAACACTACTTGGTTTGACTTGACTTGAATTATTAAAAACTTGATTTTCTCTACAGGGGGACTTTAATGAAACTCAAATGTAAATATTATTTCGAGATACTGGATTTTTGACTTTCATGAGCTGTAAAAAAACTTTTGAAATATTTTACTTTACATGTAATGAATCTAGAATATATGAAAGTTTAACTTTTTGAAATGTTAGAAAAAAAAACATTTTCACGATATTCAAAATTTTGGAGACGCACCTATAGATAACCTTAAGGCTAACATATTCATACTAAAAGCCAAAAAACCTTAGATTTCATTAGGACTTTAAATCACACCATGATGGTTCCATCTGGCCATAGGAGCCTCCCGACTTTTTCTCCATATGTCACCGATGTAGTTTTGGTTCCTTGCCACTAGCGCCTTTGGCTTGCTTAGTTGGGGACACTTAATTTCTGGCAACATTGCTGACTTTGCACAGACACTATTTCAAGAGAACTGAACTGAGCTGGGGTGCGTTTCCCAAAAGCAACTATGGTCGCAAGTTCCGTCGTCACCAAGAGAGTTAAATGGAACTTACGACCATAGTTAGCTAACGATGCTTTTGGGAAACGCACCCCTGAATGATGACACTACTGAATCAGCAATGAAGTGACTTTAACTGAAAAACTGACTGTTATTATCCTCTTGCATTACTGACACACCATTTTCCTGTTTAACACTGTAAAGCTGCTTTGACACAATTTGTGTTGTATAAAGCGCTATATAAAGGTGACTTGACCTTACATTGTACTGTAATTTTGCTATCAGACCACCTGTAAAAGCATCCTGTCTAGTATTTTGCAATCAATATTCCTCATACAGTAATAAATAAATTTGTACTTTTGGATATGGTATATGCCATTCAGAAAAGTGCAGCATTTTTTTTTATCACAATCATAGTTTACATCAGGAAATACTGACAGTGACTGTTATATTGACAAACATGGCTAAGTATTTTTGATACAATGAAACAAGGACTTGTCATTCTGATAGCTTTATGTCCATTGATATGAATAGTTACTTTTAATAGATAATCTTGATTCTGAGAAAGTTACAGGTTTTTCAGGCAATCCATTTTGTGGCGGTGTTTGTGCGAACTGATTCAAGAAATGCACCAAAGTGACTGAGAAAATCTGTAATAAATGCTTAGGAAGTATTTTCACTGTTAGGTTATGTTAACTTACGTTTACAATTGGAACCTTATATACGTCACCACATTATCTTTTATATAGTATGTATATAGACCTAGTCCATATTTAGACTTGCAATATGTAAGCATCTTAAAATGTAGGCCTTTAAGGGATTTTATCCTTACCGATTTTTAAGTAAAAAAAAAAAGTATATAAAATCTTGAATGAAGTTTACATTTATTCATTTTAGAGATGCTTTTATTCTAAGTGAATGAGGAATACAATAAGTGATTAATTATGAAGAGGCAATGAACACTATAAGTGCTAGTAATACAAAGTTTCAAACATTAAGCATTAACCTTTGATTTAAAAGAAGTATTTAATGTTAATATATGTAAGGATTAATGTCAAAACCATTTTGTTTAAATTACAAGTAGATTACATCCATAAATCCGATGCCCACATTTAAATACCGGCTGAAATGCAATTAGACAAAATGCAATACTGTTTACAGTGGGGAAAATATTTATTTGATCCCCAGCTGATTTTGTAAGTTTGCACACTTACAAAGAAATGAATGGTCTGTAATTTTCATGGTAGGTTTATTTTAATGGATAGAGACAGAATACCGACCAAAAATCCAGAAAAAACACATTATACAAAGGTTAGATTGATTTGCATTTCAGTGAGTGAAATAAGTATTTGATCCCCTACCAACCAGCAAGAATTCTGGGCCCGTATTTATCAAGCCTCTGAGAATTACTTTCAAAAAATGCTGCTAAGAATTGACTGTGTAGGTTCAAAGCTGCGCTTAAAAGTTAGTTATCATGCATCTCAAGTGCAAGGACTAAAGCTTAAATGTTAGTCTTGGAGTTGATTCATGACACTTTGCTGTGCCACAAACGGGATTTTGGATGACGAAATACGCATGGACCAATCACTGAATAGATTTCCTTATTTAAGAATATTTTCAGAAATTCACATTGAATGGTTAAATTCCTAATAGGAGTTTTCATTCAACACACATTTGACAATAAAGAATTTTCAAGAGAATACATTATGGTAAGGAAACGAGCCGTCATCACAATCTTCAATTTAGGGTTGTGCCAGTAGACGATAGTATCGTGTATCGACGATAGTCAGATATCTCCTGTTGCTGATTTCTTTGACGACAGCAAGACGATTTTTATCATTATTCTTATCCGTCAAAAATATTAGGCGCCTATCTTTAGTGATGCAGCGCGGAGAGCCGCTTCAGAAACTTGCGGAGTAGCCATCATCAGCTCCGGTGGCCGTGTCGGAGCTGTAACTCGCCGCAGACGTGTGCAGTGTAAATAAGGGGTAAGAGATTTATTAATGATACAGTGTAAGTAGCTTCACTGATTATAACGGGAGTGTTTTTAAAGAGCATATAAATACTCGCGCTAGACTGAAGTCAGTTATGATGTTCTTTGGTAATGTAAATATTCTTTGCTCGTTTCTGTTTGAGTAACTGAGGAAATGTAACTGTTTGATTAACTGATCGTCATTAAACATTTCAAGAACATTCTTCCTCTCCTGAAAGGTTCGCTCACGTCTCTGTCTCCTCAGCACCATCACAAGCCCCTACTGGCAATTCCTAACCACTTGAGAGACTTCTCGAGCTGACTTAAATAACTGGGCGAGTAAGAGTGTTTCTTAGCTTTAAGAAATTTGATAACTTGCTTTTATACTTAAGTGCTGAGAATTCATAACATTTACTCCTATTTTTAAACTTAAGACTAAAATGGCACTTTGAGAAGCTTGATAAATATGGGCCCTGACTCCCACAGAATGGTTATGTGCCCATGTGGAACACTGATTAGTCCTGTCACTTTAAGAAGTTACTCCTAATGTCAGCTCGTTAGGTGTATAAAAAACACCTGTCCACACAATCTGTACCTTCCATTCCAACTTCTCCACCACCATGGGAAAGACCAAAGAGCTGTCAAAGGATGTCAGAGACAAGATTGTAGATCTGCACAAAGCTTGAATGGGCTACAAGGCCATCAGCGAGAAGCTTGGTGAGAAGGAGACAACTGTTTGTGCGATTATTCGGAAATGGAAGAAATACAAAATAACCATCCATCTCAGTCTGGAGCTCCGTGCAAGATCTCGCCTCATGGGGTAAGGATGATGATGAGAAAGGTGAGGGATCAGCCCATAACTACACCGGAGGAGCTTGTTAATGGTCTTAAGGCAGTTGGGACCACGAGTTGCCAAAGAACAGCCAAGAAACCTTAAGGATTTAGAGAGAATCTGTAAAGAGTGGATCAAAATCCCTCCTGAGATGTGTGCAAACCTGGTGACCAACTACAAAAAACGTCTTACCTCTGTGCTTGCCAACAAGGGTTTCTGCACCAAGTACTAAGTCATGTTTTGCTTGGGGATCAAATACTTATTTCACTCACTGAAATGCAAATACATTTCTAACCTTTTATATAATGTTTTTTTCTGGAATTTTTTGCTTGGTATTCGGTCTCTATACGTTAAAATAAACCTACCATAAACATTAAAGACCCTTCATTTTTTTTGTAAGTGGGCAAACTTACAAAATCAGCCATGGATCAAATAAATATTTTCCCCACCTGTATGCAAGTAATATCTACCGTCTTTGATGTCAACACATACTTTCAAAAACTGAAGGGGGAGAAATATTAACAAGCTTGATTCTATGACCTGATAGAGAAATAAATCAATAAAAATCATAACCTGCCAGGCTATTTTGATATGACTTCTTTATCTCCCTAGAATAATGTGACTGCTCTAGAGAACAAAAAAATAAATAAAATCATTATCGTTCATTTGGAGAACAGTTTTAATCTGCTGATAAAGATGCAAATGCATGTTAATCTATTTTAACCTCTTTTTTGTTGTTTGAAATAAAAACTTTTTGGAAATTTAGAGCCATTCAGACAGAATCATTTTGTCCAGAGTTATTGCTTCTTTCAAGAAGACATGATCAGTTATACTGGTCATACTGAAGACAGATCTATTACACCTTCCTGTAGCATTAAAGTTCTATAAGATCTCACTCACACACTCACACAAAACTAAGCATGAACTAAGATTTTACAAAAAAACTATTACATATGCATCATATGCTCTTTCAATCAGACCTTAACAATAATTTTCAAGTTACCACCTAATAAAAGTTTACATTAATTACAAGAAGAATGTGTCAGGCAGGAAGTGATGTAAGAGAAGCATCATGCTTGTTTTAAATGTAGTCAATGCTATTATTTTGTTGAATGCATTCATTGGCCTGTTGAGGTAAACAGTGTTCTGAGAAATACAAGTGCTAGAATCACATTTGTCCTGCAGTAATGACCACTATAAAGAGATGCAAGATGAACAATGCAAGATACAGAGAAGCTGATCTTTGGACCAGCAGTTGTTTCGTAAGGATGGAGTTTCCAGCACCAAATCTGTCTAGACAGCAGTTTCTCCGCAGTGCTGAAAATGTTATTGATTCTGCTTCTTTGAAAGGTACCTATTGGACAAAGAGACACAACTATTAAGGTTGTAAAAATAATTTATTACACGCTTGTATTGAATTACTTGCATCATATGCTTAATAAATTAGAATTAACCACAATTAGTCACATATCTTAATTTGGGAGACTTTTGAAAAAGACATTATTGTGAGAGACGATGGCATTGAAGAGACAAAATGTGTTTAAGTGTTAATTCATTCATAGCTGCACATGGTTCATACCTGCGTTATTTTAGTATCACTGATATCCCATTATAATTTTTGTTGCTATATTGGCCCTACAGTTCGAAGGATTTTTTTTTTTCCAAGGTTTCGAAGGTCTTTAACATGCTCAAAAAAAAAACACGTTGGAATTGTCGGCCATTAGGGCTGGGAAAAAGCAGGAAGTGAGTCACAGCCATAGTGCCACCAACTGGCAGCAGAAATTGCGTACTTACAACTGCTTTTAAAATCGTCCTCTTACATTTACCCAAATTGCTTCAAACCAGATCAGAACAATGTCAAGACACAGCTGTTTAAGTTTCTAGTTTTAGTGCACTTAATTTTAGTACTTCATCTTAACCTAAACTTAAATAAAAAAATTTGCCTTGACATCTAGCTAAAGTAGAAAGTTTTAACAGATTTTGATGCAATAAATAGGGTATGATTTTAAATCATCCCTTCAAAACAGAAAACATCTTTCACACTTCTTTTTAAGTGTTTATAGTGTATATATTTAGTTGTATTTGTAGAGAGTAGAGATTATTATAGTACAATTCTTTAACAATTTTGATGCCGGATTGTAGGTAATCCATAAAGGATTATGCATTTATGAAACACATGTGACTGAAATTAGATTACATTCCTGTTTTACATGTGCATCTGATTACAGATAGCACAAGATTTGTATTTTAAAGAGAACCAGTTCAAAGAAAGAATAATTAGCTTTTTGGGTTAAAATAATTTCTATATATGAAATTCGAATGGTATGACAACTAGAGATTAGACTGTACAGAAATTTAAATCTACATGCTAATACACACCACATACACGTAGTCACGCAATGCTGATGTTGTTAACATTAACAATTTGAGAACAGTATAAAGTATAACAATAATAATAATTTGCACGGTTTGATGTGATATGAGCTAACCGATAGTTCGATTTAATCACCATTGGTAGCGCAATTTATTGTAATGCTTTTTTCCTCAGTTGGCCAGAACAAAAGTGGCAGACTTGTTATATATATCCGGTGAAAATTCTTATTTGGGTCATATACTCCAAGACGCAGGCTGAAATCTGAAGTACAGTATCCACACCGGTGCAGTGATTGACAGCCACACATACTCCTCAAAACATTAGATTAATCCACGCTGGAGCCATGCAAAGAAGATAATTATGCAAATAACTGCAATTGCATGTTTCAAACAGAGATGGTGGTGACACAGAGGCAAAACTTACAGACTGCAGCTTTAAGAATCCATTTAAAATTAGATTGTGATTCGCAACATTGTTATTTGTTTTGTTATATATATCCGGTGAAAATTCTTATTTGGGTCATATACTCCAAGACGCAGGCTGAAATCTGAAGTACAGTATCCACACCGGTGCAGTGATTGACAGCCACACATACTCCTCAAAACATTAGATTAATCCACGCTGGAGCCATGCAAAGAAGATAATTATGCAAATAACTGCAATTGCATGTTTCAAACAGAGATGGTGGTGACACAGAGGCAAAACTTACAGACTGCAGCTTTAAGAATCCATTTAAAATTAGATTGTGATTCCCAGAACCAGATCGGATCATGAGGCACCAAAACATTCCCAATTAATTGTAATGTTTTATGTTGAATCAGAAATTAAGTGTAAACATCGACTCTAGCATACCTTCAGTCCATTCTGTGGATTCATGAGAAAGTTTCTTCCGATGTCATCAAACATAATTGTGTTCTTCCTGTTGTAGAACTCAATATATTTACCCCATATGACTCCTAAAGGCTTCACCCCCCTGCTTGTCACAAGGTTGTCAAAGTATAATCCATTTTCACAGTATCTAATAATTTCCACAACCAAACCAAGGGCATAATAAAATAATAATAGAAAAAAAACATATCTATCAACCTGTCACAAAGTTGTCAAAAAGCTACAAACTAATTTCAATGAACAAATATTTATAAAACTTTGTAAATGTTTAATGTTGTGTAACAATCAAAAGTGTACAGCGAAATATAAGTGAACTGTCTAATCACGGTAAGCAACACAATAATTGTAAGTGTAAGTGTTCTTAAGCCATTAGTTAAGGATGTTCCTCAGAACATTTGTACAGTATGTTTTTGATTTTGCAATAATTTTTGTAAGATGAAAAGCACAAAAGGCAGTCAATCAGTTTGGATTTTTCAAAAGTAAGTGGCAGGGTTTTTTTTTTAAGGAACAGAAGCATCTCTGCATGTTCAGCTACAAGCCTGCTTTTGTTGTCAGTCAGAATGTGTGACACTGAGCTGAACAGTCTTTTCAGTTTCCACACTGCTGCATGGGGCTGAAAGATATTTTTGTGCCATTCAAACCAGAGCAGGAAATCGCAGATTATTGACTTGCCCAGTACATAAAGGGTTTCTCTGAACGATGCATAGTGGTCTCTCCAAGGTATGCTTCCATTTGTATGGTAGTGGCTGTTGGAGCTCTGCTCTCAGATGTAGATGCACATCCATCTGCAATTTCTTCAAAAACACTGTCCAGACTGCTACCTGGCTTGTCACTGTGAGACCTTTTGTCAGCGGGTGCGCCATGTGTCTCAGGTGTGGCTGTCTCTCCCACAAAAATTTTTTACAGCTCCAGTATCAACATTTCTTGGACCTGCCTGGCAGTGTCTGTGTTGGAGAAGAATCAATCTTTATACCTTGAACAAAAAACAATGATGACATTAGCATTTGTTCTGTGCAGTTAAAAAAAATATAAGTAGAAATATAAATTGCTCTTGCATTTTTGAATCTATTTCCCTATCACCCCATTTAATCTTTTATATTTTATTATAATGAGCGAATTAATTAATTAAGATTGAGCACAAAAATAGGCCTATTGATTACCTCATATTAAGTAAACTTGCAATGCAGTAAAGTGGGTTTTTCTCCATGTTGGAAAAGCGCCTCTGCAAAGCATCGAGCGAAGTGCTCTTCATTGTTTTGATTCCGTGGTCCTCATCCATTTGTTTCAGCAACAGTTTTTGTAGCACAGTGACAGCAGGAATTACATCTGAGGCTAAAGCATCTGAAGAACTCACTTGACGAGTCATTTCCTCATAGGGAGCCAAGACATTTACCATCTTCTCCATAAGATTCCACTGGTTTGCAGTTAGAGTGGCGGGGAGCTCGTTTTCAGACACATATACTCCAATCAACTTTTTTTGCTCAATCAGAGACTGCACCATGTAGAATGTGCTATTCCAATGAGTCTGCTTGTCTTGCTGATGTCTTTTTATTGGTTGACCGAGCTGCGTCTGAATATCCTGTAACCAAGAGTATGCCAGGTTGGAGTGTTTAAAGTGGCCCACTATTTAGCGCCCGACTTCCACAGCCTCCGTAACACTGCACTGTGATAACAGACCCTCTGTGACGGTCAGCTGCAGAGTATGTGCCACACACAGAAGACTAGAAACTCCGGCCTCCTCCATGCACTTCACCATTGTCACGGACCACAACATGGACAGAACTTTTGGAAGTTGCCCAAGTTGCAAGCATTTCCTCAAATACGCTCGCTGTCGCTCGACCCGTATGTCTTTGCATGAAGCCTGATTTGTCGTAGATTGAAATCACCATTTATCCATTGTGCTGTTAAGCTGATGAGAGACACTGGATTTACACTACAACTCCAAATGTCAGTGGTAAAGCTAATTACTTTTATGTCATGCAGCATGCTCACGGCATGCTTTTTAACTACGTCATGTATTTGTGGCAATACGACATCTGTGACTTGGCGGCGACTGGGAATCTCATACTTCGGCTCCAAAACATTAAGGCAGCGACGAAATCCCACGTTATCAACAACTGAAAATGGTTGATCATCAAGAACAATGAATTGGGTAATCACCGCTGTTATTTGTTTGGCTCTTGGGTTATCTCTTGTCATTTCCTCTCGTCTTACAAGGGTTTGCTGCATTGCTGAGTGCTAACGTTACTGCTAGCGGCAAATTCTGTGTGCTCACTTTTGTGTTTAAGTTTCAGTTGTTTTATCAGATTACTCATATTATAAGTACCACTTTTTGTACCTCCTCTTGCTATTTTTGCAAAGCAAAGTTTGCAGTCTGCCGTGCATGGGTTGTTTTGAAATTTTGAAATATTTCCACACCGCTGAGCCTGACATTCTGTTGCTGCTGCCGAAGTCTGTGAACTGAAAGTTCTGTTGATGACGTCACGAGGTATCAGTCTTTGGTATCGGAGTGTTTTTACAAGTACAAGTACGAGTACATGAGCTCAGTATTGGGCGTGATACTGATATCCCTATAATATACTCTAAAACACATACACACAGATTATAGGACGGTGTACTCAGTTTTGCAACAACATTTTATCACTTTGATAAGAAAAATCTTATTTTCCTGAATAATTTTACATGCTACTTTGGTACTTGCTGGAACATTATATCTTCAAAGAACCCTAATATTTCTAAGTAAAGAGTAATTGCTGTATTAGATGAGTTTCAGAGGGATGTACTCGTTCATGCTGAGTACTGTATAAGGTCAAAGAAAAAAGGGGTTTATATACACAAAAAAATATATAATCAGGCATATTCAAAACAAGAATAACTTGATGACATACTAAAAGTGCAGTCCACAGATCCTAATTAATTGTAATTTTAAATCTTTATACTTTGCCACCATCCTTCAAACAACTAGAGTGCCCATTTGTCAGCAAGTTTTTATAACAGCTGAGTAAATGACAACAGAAACAGATGTTGAAAAATAAAATGCATTTCATTCTACTGTTCTGATGTTCCGTCATGCATGCTTAGCTTGTCACTTTGTTTCTGATATGCTTTGCCCCAGCAATTACTGCTTGCAGCTAATATTTATGAATGCCTTCGGTTTGCCAACATAAATTGTTATCAGGATACATATTTTGTGTGGAGAATCCTCTTAATGGTCTCTCTTGAGCTTGTGACATTTTGAAGGGAGACTCTGTTTAGAAATATTGGTAAGCTATTATTCTGACAGTTGCAAACCTCAATACCTTTCTCACTTCCTTGCTTGAGTGCCACCCAAGCTATTGGGTTTACTTTTTGGCAGTGCCTAGCAACTTTTGTGGGCATCTAAAATAAATCAATGTAACAAAACAATACATAAATGCAAATGCAAAAGTTTAACATATTTGTTAATTCTAATTCTATTTGATCTATTTGTTTTCTTTTTTATTAAAAAAGCTCTCTAACACTTGCACTGTTTTCTAACTGCTTTTTTTCATTTAAAAAGCCTTTGACACTCTTTTTTTTTTCTATTCCATCTACTAGTTTTCTTTTTATTTATTATTAAAAAAACCTCTAACACTAGTGTTCCCTATTCTATCTACTGGTTTTCTTTTTTTGAATCTTTATTTCTTTTAAAATTTTGTTTATGTTTTTACACAAATATACAACATGTATAAAAACATTGACTAAGCGTTGTATGAATTGTATATGTCTGAGGGAAATGTAGCCTACTGTTTAAGTTAAGGGAATGTGTTTTTTCATCTTGTTTGATCCATAAAACACAATGTCAAAAGCTGTGCTACTATAATGCATTTTGTTGTTGTATTATATTTTTGTGTTGCCATGAAGTGAAAAGATGCATGAAGAGATTGCGTGGTCTCTCTCTCTTTGAAGCTTAATAGGACTACATGTTTAAAAGATTTCGGTGACATTTAATGTAAACTACAGTAACGTTAATATGCTTATTTGAAGTTAACATGGACAATGGGTTTTTGCGTGTGTAAACCTTTGCACTCCCGTGAAGTTAAAAGTTGACATTAAACGCGTCTAACAACCTGCCATTCTGAAATGTCGCTCTTTTCAAACGGGGCGGATTACACAGCGTTTCTGGTACTGGGGTCAAGCCAGCCGCGCTTTGAAAATACACGGTCAAGCCAGCTGCACTTTTTTTTTTGACTTGAGCGTGTAATCGTGTACTTACTGTGCTGAGCGCCATCAAAATGCATGTACAGAAGCTGTCATACCGACGTTTCCTTTATTCTTTTGGTTATTTTAACTTTTATTTTTAGTTTGTAAATACATTATTTTTGTACATAAACGATTGTATTGTACATTTATTATTATATATAATTTATTAATGTTTATAAATGTTAATATTAATGGGTTTTATTGTTTTTTTTTTATTTAATGTTTGTGTGTGTGTGTGTGTGTGTGTAAGAGAGAGTGAGTATATGTGTGTGTGTGTATATATATGTATGTGTGTGTGTGTACAAACGGAACCGTGAGTAAGTTGAACCGTTCCACCCCTACCACCTTCTAAAAGCGGTGCTAAGGTTGTGACTGAAAAAACAACCACCCAACCCAAAAAGACAGTTTGATGTGGACAAGCTGAAGAACGATGCAGTAAATCACCAATGCCAGCAGTGCCTTGCAAATGTGCTTCAGAATCCTGAGAATGGTGCAGTGGAAAATCAATGGTCATTCAAACATATGGTGATATATTGTGCCGAAGTGATAGTAGGCAGGTGAAGATACCTGGAAACTGACTGATAAACATAGAACCCTTAAACAGATTAAGGAATAAGCAAGGCCCGATTAAGACAGACAGGATGAAGCAACAAAGTATCAGATACTTGACAAAAGAGTGAAGAATTTCTGCTGAAGATACTTTGCAGATGATATTGCTCTACTAGCAGAGTCGTGGGAGAAGCTACAGCAACTTACTACCAGGCTAGAAAGATTTGCACTTAAGATCGGTCTTTGAATCGACATCAAAATGACCCATGTGATGCAAATGAGTGGGGAAGATGAAGATCTACGGATGCCAGTCACCACTGACAACCAGTCGCTCACTGATATAGACCAGTTCACAAACTTGGGCAGTATGATCACACAAGATTAATTTAATTAATTCATTAAATATTAATTTAAACAATTATCATCAATAAATTATTATATAAATTAAATAAATTAGGGGTGTGCAATATTGACAAAAAAATATCTAGATACATTTCTGGGATTTTATCGATAACGATAATTAGACGATATGTTGCCGAGTGTGTTATTGTGCACAAAATTAATATTTTCCAATAAGTTTTATGGCCATTTTTACCTTTAAGCCATTTTTTCTAAAAGTGTGCACCATCTTTTGAGTCAAATTCTTGCATTTGGGCTGTTACCAAGCAAATGAAATCAGTATCAACAAAATGTATCTTTGCAATGTAGAGGAAACACAGAAGCTGAAGTGGCATTTACGAACTGCACTGGCTACCTATTAAACATCGTATAGATTTTAAAATATTGCTTATTACTTATAAAGCCCTGAATGATTTAGCACCTCAGTATTTGAACGAGCTCTTGTTACATTATAGTCCTCCACGTCCGCTGCATTCTCAAAACTCTAGCAATTTGATAATACCTAGAATATCAAAATCAACTGCGGGCAGAAGATCCTTTTCCTGTTTAGCGCCCAAACTCTGGAATAACCAACCTAACATTGTTCGGGAGGCAGATACATGCTGTCAGTTTAAATCTAGATTAAAGACCCATCTCTTTAACCTGGCTTACACATAACACGCTAACACATTTCTAATATTCAAATCCGTTAAAGGATTTTTAGGCTGAGTTAATTTGGTCAACCGGAACCGGGAACACTTTCCATAGCACCCGATGTACTTGCTACATCGCTAGAAGAATGGCATCTACGCTAATATTAGTCTGTTTCTCTCTTATTCCGAGGTCACCGTAGCCACCAGATCCAGTCTGTGTCCAGATCAGATGGTCCCTGCAGTCACCCGGATCCAGTACGTATTCAGACCAGATGGTGGA
>NW_015506680.1:230661-242525 GCF_001515645.1 Sinocyclocheilus grahami
AGCGGAGACCAGGACAACTAGATGAGCCCCAGATACAGATCCCCAGTAAAGACCTCGTCTCAGACGGCCCCCAGGACAAGACCACAGGAGCCATTTGAGTCCTCTGCACAATGTGACTTTGCTGCAGCCTGGAATTGAACTGCTGGTTTCGTCTGGCCAGAGGAGAACTGGCCCCCTGACTGAGCCTGGTTTCTCCCAAGGTTTTTTCTCCATTCTGTCACCGATGGAGTTTTGGTTCCTTGCCGCTGTCGTCTCTGGCTTGCTTAGTTGGGGACACTTAATTTCCAGCGATATCGTTGACTTGATTGCACAGATACTATTTAAACTGAACTGAGCTGGATGATGAGATCACTGAATTCAATGATGAACTGCCTTTAACTGAAAAATTAGTGTTTACTATTGTCATTTTGCATTATTGACACTATTTTCCTAATTAATGCTGTACAGTTGCTTTGTCACAATTTGTATTGTTAAAAGCACTATATAAATAAAGGTGACTTGACTTGACTGTTTAATGCAGCTTTGAGGGACATGGGATACTTTAACCAGTTACAAATACATAGCTAAATAATGTTTTGATATTTTAAACATAAAACTAAAGATGCACCGAAATGAAAATTATTGGCCGAAGCCGAACAAAACTAAACACTGGGCCGAATACGTTTTTAAAAATTTTTCCCCCCCATTTTGCAAAAATTTTTTTTACCATTGCATAAATTAAAAAGCCAAAATTGGCTTTTTACTGTTTTGTCTTGCTTTTCATAGAAAAAAATCTATTACAAAACAACAATTTAAAAATATTTAACACTGAACATTTCTAACATTCTAGCAGACACTATACCAACAAAGCACAATTTAACTTAAAATTAATAAGTTAGTAAAATAATTTTTGGCCATCAGACCCCCATCGGGCATGTATTTTTTTTTGCTGTACAATTAAAAGCAGCCTTGCTGAGAAGAGACTTCTTTTAAAACATTAGAAAATATTACAGATCCTAATTTGAACACTATGTGTGAATGTTATAATAAATGTATTAAAACAGAGCTGTTGTGATGATTATTATCATTAGTATTGTTTTACTTTTTATTTTATTTTACAGAACCGTAAAATTACAATACTAACATTTATGAATGTTGATAAGAGTGCTTTTTCTCAACTTTTATTTTTGTTGACAACAGATTTATAAATGAGTCTCATTACGAATACGTTGTATGTATCGCATTGTCACATGCCTTGTAAAAATTCATAAAAATGTGACTGAGCAACTGACGACTGTATCAGCTCAGATTTTCCTCGCGCTTTGGACTTTGAACCCTGGTTAACAAGCAGATCTGTGTTCGAGTTCGTGCAGCGCTGTCAGAATACATGCAATGCGCGCGTGTATTAGAAAACATAACGTTCTGCAGTTTATTTAGTAATTGTTTAAGGCCATTTCGCGATTTCAATCATCATACAGTAACCAGCAACAATCACACCTTCCTCTTCTCATTGAAGACATGCGATGCAGTCCTAAACAGTCTCTCGCTGTCGGTGCTTGTGATGATTTTTGCGTCTTTCTCCGACAGTTTAAATGCTTCCACACTGCTGACGTGTGCTACATTATAAAGAGTGCGCGCCTCTCACTCTGCACTGGTTGCTATTTGATCGCGTCATATCATTGTTCGGTACAATTTATTCTGTCTTTTCGCTTATTCGGCCGAACACCGAAAGAGCTTTTTTTGCTATTTTCTGCCAAATAATTTCGGTTGCGGAACATTCGGTGCATCCCTACATAAAACATTGAAATATCTTTTTAATATTCATATCTTGAATTATGTGATCATTTTAAATGCATTTTAATAGACTGATTCATGCAGTGAAAGAACTCACTCTAAATGCGTATGCACACTAGTTTAACCTATGTTAACTTACTAGACTTCATCACCAAATGTATGCATGCACTCTGTAGGTGTTTTTTATTTGCTTTTTTTGATATACTCGATAATATCAAATTGCACATAGTTAAAACAACAATTACGATATTATCGCAGGCTATACATATTGCACACCCCTATACTGTTTTGATTTTTATAATGCATTGTCTTCTTATCGATCCACCAGTTCACATTTAAAGCTCTGCTTGTTTGCAGTCAGGGTTTCTGCAGACTTGAACAAGTTAAATTGAAGACTTTTAAAGACCTTTTTAATACCACTTTATATAAAATTTAAGACCTAAACCTGTAATGGAAATACACATTTTATTACATACATATATGTAATATTTAATGTGTATAAATTAAAAAGAAAACAAAATATCAATGCTGTAATAAATGGTATTTATTACTACGATATACAGTGAACTTTTCATGTCAGCAGACATTATTCCATACAAAATATCCCCACAAAATAACTGCATCACTAAGATTTTTGGTGGAGTAAACAATTTATTCTGAAGCAATATTTTCATCAGTGTTCTTTCAGCTTTTACATACTTAAATCTGCATATTTACCATTTAACCTGCAGTTACAAATGCATAAATAATGTTTGGATATATTAAACATAATTTAATAATTTTAAAAATGAAAAGATACTTTAAATTTGAAATTAAAACCGCCAGCAGGTGGCAGCAAGTCACTGTTAATAAGTGAGTCATTGCGATTGAACCGACTCATTTACACGGTTGATTCATTCAAGAATGAAACGCCGTCATGTTGCTCATAGACGCAAAACAGCGTTGTGGCTTTGTTTGGAATTATTTTTGTTGGCGAATTAGTGCAAAAACAAGCAATATGGTGTCTAAAACGTAAGTCTCTTAATAAACCTTCTAATTCATTGAACTGTTGTAAAAAAAAATCAATATCACATTTGTATATGGTAATTTTTGTAGAAAAAAAGGCACTCTTCCGTGTGAACTTGAGTATAAATATACACATTTTCTGCCCCCATGTCTTGAATTTGTGATCATTCTGAATGTATTTTAATAGACTCAATCATGCAGTGATCAGGCAGAGCGCTAGACTTCACGTAATGCGTGCACTCTGTAGGTGTTTAGAATGTTTTTTGTTGCGTCGTGAGAATATTGAGTAAAATAGCTCACTTGTCATGGTATTATTTAACTATATCATGTTATGAATAAACTAAACATTTTGAATTTTTACCTCAGTGTGTTTCTTCTGAGTTTATGTGTGCGGTCACGCTCATTTGTTCTGAAGTCTCGAGACAAACAGAGTGAGCCTCAGCGCGAGCTTGTGTTCTGTATTCTGATAACTTACTGCAGCTCTCTCTGATGACGCAGTAACTTACCGCGGGGTCGGTCTGTCCAATGATTGTAAAGTCATTAGGTCCGTCAGACTGAAGATATTTTAGCGGTAATGAGACCAAAAATATTTAAGACCCATCGAATCCGAATTTAAGACTTTTTAAGGCCTTATATTAGGAAAACGTTATTTAAGCCATTTTAAGGACACCCTGTGCAGTGTAAAAACATGGGTGGATTTTTACATTTGTCTGAACTCTGATCAAAACAACAGTTTTATTGAAATTGCACATTCATTCTCTGCCAGAAGGTGGAGCGTTTGGTAGAAATATGACTGTTTCCCCGGTAACGGAAGAACACAAAGCAGCAGCACCAGACTTTGAACATGCAGCGCTGTGTTTATTTAATGAAATCATAGCCTTTTGAAGTTTAATCATCACATTTAGCCATATCACAATTCTGGTCTTTCCTTCCCCAAATTTAAGACCTCTTGAAATCAAAATTAAGATTTTATTGTACAATTTAAGACTTTTTAAGACCCCGTGGAAACCCTGAATATAGACCAAAAACGGTCTTGTCACAAACCTGGTTCATTTGAATGGTCAGAGTATGAAATAAAGACAATTGTATTTGTGGCATTCTCTATTTCTGCAGTCTTTTAGTTATTGATCTATTTTGCTGCTCACAGGGTTTTTGATACTGCTATTAAAATGGTTGCTCTTACTCTTGTAGCACTTTCCATCTTTAACGGGAGAAAATTAACATGAACAGAGCATATAAGGGCTTGAATGAAGGGCGTTTTGTTCTTGTGGTCTGTTATGTTGACACACTGCTGACTTTAAACTGTAGAAATTATAAAATGGTTCTACCGTTGTCAGATGTACCATGGTCCAGTTGGATTTTAGAATGCCTGGGCTAGATGGATTTACTCATAGCTATATATATAATCAGAAGCATGTGTCTGGGTTTTAAAGACTCACCAAAGAGCGTATAGTCAATATCTAGAACGAGCAATCTTTTTCCAGGTCTTGGGGGATTTAACTCCTCAACTTTATAGTCTTTTACCCGACGAGCTATCTTGGCCAAATTCTCCTCTCTGTATGAAAAGAAAACAAATATTCTTTGATATATAGAAAGTTAAAAATAAATAAATAAATAAAAAACTTTGTAACATTATAACATTAGAATGAATGAATAAATTAATGAATAACTGGGTGTCACTGGCCTGTTTTCAACCTCAGTTACATCCTCTTCAATGTCAAAGTCATTGACCACATCATCATTTTCTGGTGGAGGCGCCAAGACATCTTCCTATGAAAAGGGAACTAAGGTTATGAGATTCTGCACAAAAAAATAAAACTTATTTTACGAATATCGAAAGCTTTAAAACTGTATTTTATCAGATAAAATCTAACCATGTTAAAAAAATTACTGGGTGGAGGCTACATCATTTAACAGCTTTCAGAAATATATGATTAAAATCAATAGTATTACCTACCAGACTTTCTTCTCTGGTTCCCATCATCATAATTTTGGTATTGGGCTTCAACTTCAAGTCACCCAGTTTGACATCATCATATGCTGGTTTACCTTACAAAATAAGAGAATTAAACAACAACCTGTTACAAGTGTTTTGTTTTTTCTTCTTTTCATATTGTGTATCAGTGTTGTTAAAGCAGCACTATGACTATGTAACCTTTGGCTCTCTAGCGGCCCGACCGATATATCGTTTTGCTGATATGAGCCTGTCGCTGATATATCGTATCGGCGAATATGCTGCCGCTATGAATTTTTTTTTCACAGAACATATAATGCAGATAAAATGCTTGAAATGGTGTAATTACTTAGTTTGTCCAGCGCTCCATTGTTTGCTACTGGCGACCTGGATGAAACGGTTTAAAGCTTAAGTCAATCGAAAACCATTGAAACTTTGAACGGCCATATCTCCGTAACGGCGTGGCGAATCTGCACCAAATTTGGGGATCTCTTCAGCTCAAGGAACCCTCTCGAACGCGAGTCGAGTGTACGTCTCGATGTCCTCTTTCGAATGAGACCACCCCCACGTGGATAGCCCCCAGGGCTCGGGAGTTACGGGTGGTTAAATTCGCGGTCCGGCGCCGACCGATCTAGCGATCCCGGGGGGCTACCGACGCGCGGAGGGTGGCGTTCGAGAGGGCTCCTCGAGCTGAAGGGATCCCCGAATTTGGTGGAGATCCGCCGGCGCGTTCGCGAGAGATAAATTTACTTAAGCCAGAATTTAAATGTTACTATGGTAAAATAAATATTCTTTGTTACTTTGTGCATCGCACTCATCGCAAGTTTATTTGTTAAATACCCTTACATATCTCCGTCACCATTATAAGTGTTTGACCACCACATTTGAGTGATCCTTGCAAAAAATGTGTTTATGTATATATATTCTGTTTATGTATATACTGTATTCTATATATAGTACCAGTCAAATGTTTGGACACACGAATGGGAAAGAGTCCAAACTTTTGACTGGTACTGTAGTATAATATACACAAAGAATATCGGCCGATATATCGGTATCTGCTTTTTTTTTACTCCCTAATATCGGTATCGGCCCCAAAAAACCCATATCGGTCGGGCTCTAAACATAACTGCCCACATCCCGCGCAAGAACATTCCAACCGGAGCTACTTCTCTAAGTTTGTCTATGGCTATTCACGCAGGTATGTGTTACTCCGCAATGGTGACGACCCGACCAGGCTACAATAGTCCAAATATAAGTACTTATTATAGGTGTACCATAGTGATTCGGAATAAGACAAAAACGCAGTTTGGAAGATGAATTCATAATGTACTCGCTCATTATATACATTTTGCAAATTTTGAACAAAGAAAAAGTTACATAGTGCTGCTTTAATGCTGCTCACCTTTCACTTTCAATCCCAGGAGCTTCTGTCGTTCTGGGAGAACTCCTGTGAGAGATTTAATGGACTGTTTCAGATCCAACACAGTGTCCTCCTCAGACAGTGTGCTAATGGAGTACTCCTGTCCACCCCACTTTATAATAACGGAAACAGACATGCTGGTGGGCAAGCTGTGAAATATTTTATTTGTGTGTTTGTTATTTTTTCGTTATTGAGGTGATTAAATTATCTGTCAGCCTGTCCGAAACACAATGAAAACTTTATGGAGTGCATTAGCATATAGATGTTACCTTGGCAACGCTACACCATCAGAAGAGGTCCACTTGTCAAAACAACAAAATTAATGGGTCAGGAGCTACATTACTGTAAAAAAAAACAAGATCAGCTTAAAACACAAGCTAGGCTTATGTCATGAACAACATAGACTGAGCATTACTACATTTATGTGCTTGTAAAAATGTAACTACTTGCAGATTTATTTGTTTTGCAAATATTTTTATTAAAGACGAGGGATGAACGGATCTGGTTGGCATATTGCTTTAGTGAACAAGCATGCATTAGCTAGTTAGCTTTTAACTCATTAAGCTCTTTTTCTATGTAATGCATTTCTCACAATTGATCTGACTAATCGTAACCACATCGCTAACTTCTCGATTAATTTCATCCAAGCCATCTATATCGGACAGACAAAAATAACAGGTAAATCCTGTAAAGGTTTCTCACTTACATGATACAATTCATTCAAAGATGAAGCTGACTGCGGACACACGAGAGTTGCTTTGTTCTTCTTCTCTCTGCTTATGACTGCCTGACTACTGCGACCGCTGTGACTACTGCCACCTGCTGTTGAAAAGTAGATCAAATAAATGCATTTTCTGGGCGTTATTAGCAGCATACTGCCCGCCCGCTTGTTGCGAGCGCAGACCTGGGAAAACTTGAACCCCCCCCCCACCATTTATTATTTGCCACTAGGTGCCGCTTTTGGAACGGTAAAAATAGCTAGCTACAGCACTGTGCTCACATGCTTTATCAGGCATTACATGAATGGAAGTAAAACCGACCATTTGGACCAATCACCGCAGATTAGCGTCACGCAAAGGAGGGGTTTGGAAAAATGAATAGTTGAGCGAATCATTTGGGAGTTGTTGAGCAAATAAGGTAAAAAAAAAAAAATGCATATTATAAGACAATGAAAGTGTTTTTTTGACGTTGCATGCATATCAGCCTGTTGTTGGGGACTCCCAAAACCAAAATATAAACCTTTCGTAACCCATAGCACTTTAACTGATTCAGAGTTTCAAAAAGTTAGGTTACTTGGAATTGGGTCAACCTCCGCTTATGGAGAGAGAAATAAGTTTTCAAAAGCATCCCCCCTCAGCTTTTTTTACAAATGCACCCTGGTTATAATACTAACTTTATAATTGCATAATTATGTTTCTACTCCAATTAGTCTTTTTTAAAATATTTATATTTATTTTTCTGTCATAAAAACGTAACATATTTATTCAAACATACATACTGAAGAACAGTAAAAAGTATAATGGCTGCATCTGAACGCTCTAAAATGCTGCCTTCGCAGGCAGCATTCCAAGGCGTGAAGGCATCAAGGCACGTCCAAATCTAAATTCTGCTTCACTTTCTGTCTCTGGAGGTACCTTCTTCTGATCTAATTCTTAAGGCAGCATAGATGTATCCTTTGCTGCCTTTGATATCCCACAATCTAGGGGTGGGCGATATGGCAACAATATCATATCACGTTTTTTTTAAAGAAATATCACGATTCACGGTTTTATCATGATTCTTTGTCATGTTGGTTTTTACTATTTTGCAAGTTGTCTGATAGGGCTGGGCGATATGTCAAAAATATCTTATCGATAATCGCCTTTAAAAATATCGCGATATCCGATAATATCGTCTACCCAAGCTCCACCTCCACTACGCCCCGCCCCCGTCGAGACAACATTGCCGACATGCACCATAAACACACACCAGGTTAAGTTTGGTCTTAATTATTGCCACATTAAAGTTTGGTTTTACTTTTCTTAGTTTGTGCTTAAACTAACAGAAAGCTTTGCTGTTATGTTGGTGTTGCTAATAATTTCCACACTTATCAAATTTGTGTTTGAAATGAATTTAGTTTTGTGAGGAGAACTGTTGAGGAAAAATAATAGAACCCAATTTTAAGTTAATCATGGTGAAGTTGGACATTCTGGCGGTGATTGTAAGAATGATAAATGCATGTTGATATCATATAGTAATGTCTTGAATAAAATATGCCTATTTCTGATGTTTCTCTTTCTTTTTGGCATTATCGCGCGTGTAGACACATTTCATGATGGTAAGTTTAATTTCCTTGATTATAACAATTGTAGATAAAAAAAATAACTGCTTTATTTAGAAGCAGGGGTAATTTAAAGTTAATTATTGTATTTTAATTTTATGAATCAAAATACAACAGTCACAATATAATATTCAGTGTTGGGCTGCCAAAACTCCGAACGCGTGCATGTTTAGGGGCAAGCTGAGATATAGGCCTATAATGTCTTCATCCATTTGCAACAAAACTTTATAGTTAAATTAAATGAATTAAGAATTTATAGTGCTATATCTCAGCTTAATTAAACATAATTATACTGTATACACTGTTTAAAAAATCTGTAAAAATAAAGGCACTATGTGTAAATGTAAAAATAACTGCTTTATTTAGAAGCAGGGGTAATTTAAAGTTAATTCTTGTATTTTAATTTTATGAATCAAAATACAACAGTCACAATATAATATTCAGTGTTGGGCTGCCAAAACTCCGAACGCGTGCATGTTTAGGGGCAAGCTGAGATATAGGCCTATAATGTCTTCATCCATTTGCAACAAAACTTTATAGTTAAATTAAATGAATTAAGAATTTATAGTGCTATATCTCAGCTTAATTAAACATAATTATACTGTATACACTGTTTAAAAAATCTGTAAAAATAAAGGCACTATGTGTAAATGTAAAAATATGGGCACTAAATAGGCTGTGAAGGAATTTGTGTATTTTAATTATAACTCATGTTTTAAAAGTCTGTTTAAATAAATATTCAGAAACACATGCAGTGCTACTATTTGTTTTTTTTTCTGTTTAACTTTTATTAAACTGCAGATGAAAATAGAATAGGCCTATACCCTAAATAAGGATCAATTATATTGGAACGCATCTCCAAAATAATCGCATACAGAGATGCACTTTGCCATTACAGTCAGCACCGAACAACGGGCAAATTAAATATAAACAGAGGTTACAAGAGTGATTCAGTCAAGATCAGTGAGGGATTTTCTTTTCTTTTGTTCTTTGATTAACATTAATGACTGGAGGCAGCGACTGCTGTCAATGCACGGATCCAATACACCCTTCTTTCTCAGCTCTTTGCGTTCACTTAAGACATAACCGATTGTATTTAAGAGATATTTTGATATAATTCTGTGTGTATTTGTCCATTCGAATGTTTAAGAAACGCGAGAAAGAGAGCACAGTCCAGTGTGCACGTACAGTGGGTACGGAAAGTATTCAGACCCCCTTAAATTTTTCACTCTTTGTTATATTGCAGCCATTTGCTAAAATCATTTAAGTTAATTTTTTTCCTCAATAATGTACACACAGCACCCCATATTGACAGAAAAACACAGAATTGTTGACATTTTTGCAGATTTATTAAAAAAGAAAAACTGAAATATCACATGGTCCTAAGTATTCAGACCCTTTGCTGTGACACTCATATATTTAACTCAGGTGCTGTCCATTTCTTCTGAGCATCCTTGAGATGGTTCTACACCTTAATTTGAGTCCAGCTGTGTTTGATTATACTGACTGGACTTGATTAGGAAAGCCACACACCTATATAAGACCTTACAGCTCACAGTGCAAGTCTGAGCAAATGAGAATCATGAGGTCAAAAGGAACTGCCTGAAGAGCTCAGAGACAAAATTGTGGCAAGGCACAGATCTGGCCAAGGTTACAAAAAAAATTCTGCTGCACTTAAGGTTCCCAAGAGCACAGTGGCCTCCATTCCTTAAATGGAAGACATTTGGGATGACCCAACTGAGCTATTGGGGGAGAAGAGCCTTGGTGAGAGAGGTAAAGAAGAACCCAAAGATCACTGTGACTGAGCTCCAGAGATGCAGTCGGGAGATGGGAGAAAGTTGTAGAAAGTCAACCATCACTGCAGCCCTCCACCAGTCGGGGCTTTATGGCAGAGTGGCCCGACGGAAGCCTCTCCTCAGTGCAAGACACATGAAAAAACAGCGCTGGAGTGCAGAAGCGTGTTCTATTTTCTCTTCTTGCAGTTTTTGTGCCCCCTTCGTCAAATATTATGGAAGTAAAAAAAAAAATAATAAAAAAAAAAAACATCTACTATAAGGGTCAAAATAGAACTTTAATAAAATATAAAAGTAAACAAATAAATAAATTTGAATTAAATTATATTATTTACAAATTACAATTGTAGTTCTAGACAGTTACCCATGGCTATGATTTTCGGCTTTTGTGCGTGCGCTTTGTCTGTGCAGCACAGAAAACAGCGCTGGAGTGCAGAAGCGTGTTCTATTTTCTCTTCTTGCAGTTTTTGTGCCCCCTTCGTCAAATATTATGGAAGTAAAAAAAAAAATAATAAAAAAAAAAAACATCTACTATAAGGGTCAAAATAGAACTTTAATAAAATATAAAAAAACTTTAACAGGAGTATGAATGTTTCTGGAAGTGATGGTCGGGTCTCATTTTTTTTTTTTTTTTTTATTCTCTGCACCGGATTGCTGATGTCTTTTCATGGGTAGTTGTCCGATGCGGAAATATGGCGCGTCACGTGTGCTTAGCCTACTGACTACTGCGTTCACCGTAAAATGCATTTTTTAAATAATTATATATATAGTGGTGTAAAAAAGTGTTGGCCCCCTTCCTGATTTCTTATTTTTTGCATGTTTGTCACACTTTAATGTTTCCGATCATCAAACTAATTTAAATATTACACAAAGATAATGCCAGTAAATACAAAATGCAGCTTATAAATGATGATTTCATTTATTAAGGGAAAAAAGCTGTCCAAACCTACGTGGCCCTACGTGAAAAATTAATTGCCCCCTCCTGTTAAATCATGAAAGAACAGTAATTAACCACATTATTTTAGAAAGCTGAGTTAAATTTCACTAGCCACACTCAGGCCTGATTACTGCCAGACCTGTTGAATCAAGAAATCACTTAAATAGAACCTTTCGATGCCCGGAATGGAATGGAGCATCGAACTGTCTGACAAAGTGAAGCATGCTTAAAGAGCAACACATCATGCCGCGATCTAAAGAAATTCAAGAACAGATGAGAATCAAAACAGTTGACATGTATCAGTCTGGAAAGGATTATAAAGCCTTTTCTAAGGCTTTGGGACTCCAGCGAACCATGGTCAGAGCCATTATCCACAAATTGAGAAAACTTGGAACAATGGTGAACCTTCCCAGGAGTTGCCGGCCAACCAAAATTACTCCAAGAGCACAACGACGACTCATCCAAGAGGTCATAAAAGAACCCAGAACAACATCTAAAGAACTGCAGGCCTCACTTGCCTCAATTAAGGTCAGTGTTCATGATTCAACAATAAGAAAGAGACTGGGCAAAAACAGCATCCATGGGAGAGTTCCAAGGCAAAAGCCACTGCTGACCAAAAAGAACACAAAGGCTCGTCTCACATTTGCCAAAAAATATCT
>NW_015506680.1:242701-250694 GCF_001515645.1 Sinocyclocheilus grahami
CTTATAAATGATGATTTCATTTATTAAGGGAAAAAAGCTGTCCAAACCTACGTGGCCCTACGTGAAAAATTAATTGCCCCCTCCTGTTAAATCATGAAAGAACAGTAATTAACCACATTATTTTAGAAAGCTGAGTTAAATTTCACTAGCCACACTCAGGCCTGATTACTGCCAGACCTGTTGAATCAAGAAATCACTTAAATAGAACCTTTCGATGCCCGGAATGGAATGGAGCATCGAACTGTCTGACAAAGTGAAGCATGCTTAAAGAGCAACACATCATGCCGCGACATATTCTAAGAGCTCTATACTGTATTCTATCTAGACTCCTTAATAATGTTTCTGATGCTGAACCATAAATCATGCATCCGTAATCTATTATAGATCTTATCAAAGCTTGATATATTGTTAACGTTGATTCTTTTTCAGCACCCCATTCTTTTCCAGCTATTGCCCTCATCACATTTAAAATCCTCCTGCATTTTTATAACATGATTTATTTGTTGACATTTTAAAACTCCATTCTATACTCCATTTTTCCAACTTTTTAATAGCTGTTTGCATACTTGAAATCACTTGGGATACATTTCGACCTCTCTTCCAAATAGCACCATCATCAGCATATAACGCACATCCCACACCATATCCTAAATTGTCAAAAATATCATTAATCATAATGTTAAAAAGAATTGGACTTATTACACTCCCTTTTGGAATACCATTTTCTGCCTTAAAAACTGATGACTGACACGCTCCTACTTGTACAATAAATGATAACCAATTATACATTTTACCATCTATTCCTATCCTTGATGCTTTAATTAACAACCCTTCTCTCCATATTGTTTCGTACGCTGTTTCTATATCAAAATATACTACTGCCATAATTTCTTTCATTTTTATTGCCTTCTCTATTTCATTACTGACATTTATTAATGCATCCATAGTTGATCTTTTACCTCTAAATCCACACTGATATTTACATAATTTACCTTTCTTTTCTAACTCATAAGATAATCTGTGAACTATGATCTTTTCCATTAATTTACATAAGTTTGAAGTTAAAGCAATTGGTCGATAACTTCCTGGGTTTGTTGAACTTTTACAATAGGAATTACTACAGCTCGCTTCCATATCTTTGGAAGTATTCCTTCTACCCATATTTTATTATATAACTTAAGTATCATTAATACACTATTTGACAGATGCTTTATCATTATATAACTTACAGTGGGGGAAAAAAGTATTTAGTCAGCCACACAATTGTGCAAGTTCTCCCACTTAAAAAGATGAGAGAGGCCTGTAATTTTCATCATAGGTATACCTCAACTATGAGAGACAAAATGAGGAAAAAAATCCAGAAAATCACATTGTAGGATTTTTAAAGAATTTATTTGCAAAATTTCATCTCAATACTTTGTTATATACCCTTTGTTGGCAATGACAGAGGTCAAACGTTTTCTGTAAGTCTTCACAAGGTTTTCACACACTGTTGCTGGTATTTTGGCCCATTCCTCCATGCAGATCTCCTCTAGAGCAGTAATGTTTTGGGGCTGTCGCTGGCGAACCCGGATTTTCAACTCCCTCCAAAGATTTTCTATGAGGTTGAGATCTGGAGACTGGCTAGGCCACTCCAGAGCCTTGAAATGCTTCTTACGAAGCCACTCCTTCGTTGCCCAGGCGGTGTGTTTGGGATCATTGTCATGCTGAAAGACCCAGCCACGCTTCATCTTCAATGCCCTTGCTGATGGAAGGAGGTTTTCACTCAAAATCTCACGATACATGGCCCCATTCATTCTTTCGTTTACACGGATCAGTCGTCCTGGTCCCTTTGCAGAAAAACAGCCCCAAAGCATGATGTTTCCACCCCCATGCTAATATATATTTGTACCTTTTCAGGCATTTTCCCTTCAAATGTCAGCAAGATATTCATACTTTCCTGTCGTTGTCCTTCCTTGTTTTTATACAGTCTTCTCACATTAACAATTTTCCCTCCTTTTATATTTTCATGAATTTCACCAGTGGTTATACATGTTGGAATTCCATATATTACCCCCTTTTCAACCTTAGCTACTCCAATCTCTTTGGATGTAATCTTTTCCCCATTCATTTCTTTCATCTTTTGTAGTTTGTTTTTTTGTCCAACATCTTTCACTATTATCAGAACTCTCCCTTGTCCTAAACATTTAGCCAAAACAACTGTTCCAATGATTTTATCGATCGCTTAGGATAGTCCTATTGGATGCAAATGCTTTCCTGAACTCTTTTCAAATGTCAACATAACTTTGAAACCATTCTCCTCAGTATTTTGTACAATTTGTTCTCTTGGATTTTCCTGATTTGCTTTTTTTATTGTATCTTGTGTAGTTACCACCATATTCCCACTATCTTCCTGGTTCTTACGTTTTGAGTTTTTCTTTCTTGAGTATACCTCCGTAAATCCTGACCTGTCCTCCATTATCGATTCTTCAGAATCTTCATCCATGATTGCACAACAGCAAACTGTTTGTTCTCTGCTCTGCCTGTCAGAACTTTTCCCTTCTGCCGACGCAGTTGTTCGGTTTGTTTCTTGAGTTCCACAGCGTTAGCTGGTGCTGCAGCTGAATCTCTCAACCATCTACTTCACGTTCTCAGGCAGGTCCTATTTAAGAGATTTCTTCATTGCGAACAGGTGTGGCAGTAGTCAGGCCTGGGTGTGGCTAGAAAAATTGAACTCAGGTGTGATAAATCTCAGTTATAACAGGGGGGCAAACACTTCTTCACACAGGGCCATGTAGTTTTGGATTTTGTTTTCCCTTAATAATAAAAACCTTCATTTAAAAACTGCATGTTGTATTTACTTGTGTTATCTTTGACTAATATTTAAATTTGTTTGATGATCTGAAACATTAAAGTGTGACAAACACATGCAAAAAAATAAGAAATCAGGAAGGGGGCCAACAGTTTTTCACACCACTGTATATATATATATATACACATACACACACACACTCAAAAGAAACACAAATAGATAGAATAGAAAAAATAGAAAGCCAGTGTTAGTTTTTTTTTAATAAAAAAGATAAATAGATAAAGTAGAATTAAAATAGAATAGAAAGTGCTAGAGTTAGAGGTGTAAATAAAGATGGAAGAGATGTGTTTTAGTCGTTTCTATGACAAAACAAATTAAATTTTGCTTGTTTTATTAAAATTATATGTACAATTAATTAATTATTGGTCAACATTTATCATTATTATTGTAAGTGTTGGGGTGGGCTAGCAATGCATTCTGGGGTAATCTTATTTTTAAACATTTAGTAGTAATGTTTACATTTTTTGAGTATAATATCTTCTCCAAAGGCATGATCTTCCAAGCAGCTTGCCAATGTCTCCTTTGTGCAGACATTGCTAACACTGCAAACGTTGAGGAAAACTGTACTAGGTAGGGTTGTGTAGTTACTGATGCTATGAGGTGTTAGTGCACCTGTCCCTCTTATCTTCTTTTTTATTATTACTGCAGAATTTATAATTACATATAAGCTCAGGGAAAGATGGTTGTATTTTTAACAATGAACAATTATAATAGAAAACATAACTATAATGGGTTTGCATACATCATAGTATGAGAACATATACACAGAAAAAAAGGCACAAGTACAAGGGTAAATATCTTTGAATAATCATACTAAAAGAAATTGCATTTGTTGTTGTTGCTATTTATAAACCTGAGGGATGAAACAAAGAGAGTTAAATTCAACAAGAAAAAGAGGAAAACAAAGGAGATTTAAGCCAGTTTTGCTTGTAGATTAAAATATTTGCACATAAAATAAAGAAATTAACATATTCAAAAGACAACAATTTGGGGTTTTCATAATAAAATATAATATATTTAAGGATAAAACTGAGGGTCATATTAGTAGAGTTAAAAAATAAAAAACTTAAATCAACCCCAAATTTATTGTTGGTTATACTACAACCACAATAAAAGGGCAGCTGTTTCTTCAACAAGATCCCAAAATGAGCAAATATATTTAGAGATAGATGAAGTAAACTTGTCGCTCATATCCTTTAAGTTGTTGCGCTTGTTATAACGTCATAGCTCACATGATAACATCAACATGGCGAAAGAAGTCCGGATTCATACTTAATGAGATTTGGCTGTAGAGTATGTACTATTTTAGCTCTCGATAAGTAATTACTTCTTGAAATTAAGTACCTACTCATTGAGTATTCGAACGCAGCCTCTGTCTCCTCTCCACCAATAAGCTAGTGTGTGGTGGGTGTTCTGGTGCAATATGGCTGCCGTCGCATCATCCAGGCGGATGCTGCACACTGGTGGTGGTTGAGGAGATTCCAACCCCTTTCATGTAAAGCACTTTGAGTTCCTAGAAAAGTGCTATATAAATGTAACAAATTATTATTATTATTTAGTCTCAGAATGTGTGAAGGATCATGTAGCATGCAATGATGCTTCGGTTTCAGTTTGTCACGTAACCTGAAGATGTAACAATTCCATGCTCTTCAAGTTCTTTGACATCTGCCAACAATTTAGAAAAAATCTTGGTATGACCAAAATAATTCAAATCTCTCTCCTAACACAAAAGTAATAATTGAATGTTGTCAATGCATGACCTGTAAAATGGTTCAAAGTTGCCAAGTGTAAAATACACTCCAACTATTTTCTGGGTCTTTTTAGCTGACCCAAGGGGTTCACAATCTCAAAGGCATCCTGGTACAAGCTGGATTCTCAACTCTCTAAACAAGTCATTGGACTTAAACACTGATCCATCACAGAACACATCAAAAGAGTGTACATGATTAGGCTTGGCACACTGCTCCCAAACCACTTGGTCTTTGAACATGGTGCATGACGTAGTTTTCTGTTCTCATCACGACCAAGATGCATACTCTGTGGATGCACGTAGGGAAAGTTTTTTTGGTTATACTGCCTTCTTTTGGTATTTTGTGGAAAGTAACGCATTACACACTGAATGCAAATCATGGCCCTGCGAAGCCTGCACAACAGAATCAATATCACACTGTGAAAGGGTTGTTTTTGACCTAAGTATGTCTATGAAAGTTTTCTTTGTGTACTGATGACAGATATCATTTAAACTACTGAATTCCTCTACAATCATCTGAATGGTTGACGATGGCACCAGGTATTTGGCTTGCAGCTGCATATAAAACAGGCAAATATTTTTCATGTACAATGACTGTGTGTTAAATTTAGTCAGCGAATCTGGGAATTCATTTTCATCACCTCCATCCTCAGTTACATCAAAACATGCTGAGGAAGAAGGTTGTTCAGATAAAGTTATTTTTAATTTCGCAAATGCTGAAGTCCTGTGCTTTCGTGAAATATGGGCAGTAAAGCTTGATCTCAAACGGAATATTTTGTCACATTTTTTAAAAGGACATCATACCACCTCTCCCTTTGCTAAATGTGACCTGAGATGAGAAAGGACTTTGTTTATGTCTGGGCAGTTCTGCTGACAGTTTGAACTGTTGCAAACAAATGTGCCCGTTGAATCATCCAAATGAGTTTGTTGTCTTTTGTGATGGCGATAAACATGAGCTTTGAGAGCATTATATTTTGTGAACTTAAGTTTATAGTCTAGGAAACAACATGGATATTGAGCATTTGCTTCATGTCTGTGTAAGATCCGATGACTAACGTATCCCTAAACTGTCTTCCTGGTTAGGTATGTTTTGACGCTTGGATGCTGGTTTAAGCTGGTCCTTTGCTGGTTTATGCTGGTCCTTTTGCTGGTCCTTTGCCAGCTTCAACTTGTTACGTCATACAAAATTATAAATGTGGCCGTTTCTATATTTGTCTGCGTGGGGTGTTTTTAAATCGTGCAATGAAAAGGACGGCCTAACCTCACTCCTAATCTTACTGTGATGTGAGCAAATCAGGTCCTACGGAGACCTTGTGTACGTTGCTTGTTTTAGCCAATTTGTGGTGGCAATAACTCTGTTTAGATCCAGTCACGCTTTCCCATAGGAGCAACTACCTTAATTTTTGTGCCAGCGTGGGATTAAGTTCTGCGTTTTCGTCTCCACTGGCAGGTAATATCTTGATTAACTTATTAATGATAAACTTTTGTTATAAACACAAGCCTTGATTCGTGATGCGTTTTTCTTATCGCAATGTTCAAATCAAAGATGGCGGTGGCCTTCATTTACATCAAAGAAAGGACAACAGCAATCCAGAACATGTAGAGGTATGCAATTACCGGGAAATATTTTGTACTTTTGATTTTTAAATCGTCTCCAAAATCAGAACGAGGTCTGTGGCACGTTGTCTAAATGTATCTGTAGCAACCAAAATTTAGCTACCCTCTCACTGTAAACCTGTTTCATTTAAAAAAAGAAACCCATTTCTCAAAGACACGTGGAGTAATGTGTGAAAATTGGTCAATAAACGGAAAGAAGAAGGATACATGGAAAATGGTTTGCATGTTAACTTCACTTTTACTTAAAATTTAAATTCTTACAATTTAGATGTATAACCACTCTCTCTCTCTCTGAGTGAATGGTGAGACTGAGCGTGGTGAGTGCGTTGGAGGGCGCGTGGTATTGTGAGTGAGTTTTCTAAACTTTTCTCTTTTTTTGTTTTGTTTTTGTATTTGTTTGATCTTTAGTGTAGGTTATTGTGAGTTGTTTGTAGAGCGGCGGCTGCAGCATGGCTGTGGGCGATCAGCTCGGTTTGTTTAAGCTCACGTACCGGCACGCTATTAAGCTGTCTCCGCCGGCCGGTTGTTCGGTAGAGGATTGCAGTTTAGCGGTCGGAGAAGAGGTCGGTTATGGAAGCATCAAATCCGCCTTGCGGATGAACAGCGCTGTTGTGATATTTTTGGATAACATAGACAAAGCAAATCAGTTAATTGAGAATGGAGTTGTAATTCAAGGTACTTTCACACCTGTTCTTTCTTTAGTGAATCCTGCTAAAAAGATCATCATCTCTAATGTTCCTCCTTTTCTCGAAAATGAAGTTTTGGCTAAAGAGTTACAGAGACATGGTCAGCTAGTATCTCCGATTAAATTGATCCCCATGAGCTGTAAATCCCCTCACTTAAAACATGTTATGTCTTTTAGGAGGCAGGTACTCATGGTGCTTAAAAGCAATGATGAGGAACTGAACTTGGTGTAAGTTTAAGATTGATGGTTATGATTACACAGTACATGTAACATCAGAGATGATGATGTGCTTCGGGTGCGGAACTGTAGGCCATCTGATCCGGTCGTGCCCAGAGAGGTTACGTTAGGTGGAACAGCCGAGTACAAGCGGAGTTGCCGCTTCAGTTACAACAAAGGGAAATACACGAACTGCAAGAGAGGAAAGCGACGATAGTAATCCCGAGAAGGAAGTTATGGAGGAATTAACGAGCAAGCAAAGAGAGTTGGAAGTTCAAAGAGACCCAAAGGTAGGCGCTAATACGGTTCATATTGTTACTAGAATAGCTGAATCAGCGCTGCTTGATGAGGAGAATGTTGTGTGTGATAGCGATCTTGCTAAACAGTCTATCAAAAGAAAATAGCTAGATAACACGATGAACGCAGATCAGGCTAGTAAAGTATCAAAGTTGACTTTAGTGAACGGCTCGCAGTCTGAAGAGAGTTCGATGGACACGCAGGAGAGTGTATGTGAGTTTAGTGCTGACACACAGGTGGAAGCGGAGAGCGTTTACCCTTTCACTAGACTCTGTTCATTCTTACAGGACACTAAAGGCATGAGATCAGTTAGAGTTGATGATTTTTTCCCGGATTTAAAGATGTTTCTCGATTCTTCAGTCAAGCTGTTTATGAAAAATACTGATCTGTCTGATCAGTTTACTTTCAGTGTTCAAGAAATTTATCGTCTTAAGAAATTGATGCTCAAAGTTAGATCACAAATAGCCAATGATGGTTAATTTTCTTTTGTTCTTCTCTCTCTTCTGTGTTAATTTCTCTGGCTTGTTTAAATGGCAATCCCAATGCAATTCTTCATCTAATATGTGTGAAGTAAAGC
>NW_015506680.1:251491-253408 GCF_001515645.1 Sinocyclocheilus grahami
CTCTCTCTCTCTCTGAGTGAATGGTGAGACTGAGCGTGGTGAGTGCGTTGGAGGGCGCGTGGTATTGTGAGTGAGTTTTCTAAACTTTTCTCTTTTTTTGTTTTGTTTTTGTATTTGTTTGATCTTTAGTGTAGGTTATTGTGAGTTGTTTGTAGAGCGGCGGCTGCAGCATGGCTGTGGGCGATCAGCTCGGTTTGTTTAAGCTCACGTACCGGCACGCTATTAAGCTGTCTCCGCCGGCCGGTTGTTCGGTAGAGGATTGCAGTTTAGCGGTCGGAGAAGAGGTCGGTTATGGAAGCATCAAATCCGCCTTGCGGATGAACAGCGCTGTTGTGATATTTTTGGATAGCATAGACAAAGCGAATCAGTTAATTGAGAATGGAGTTGTAATTCAAGGTACTTTCATACCTGTTCTGTCTTTAGTGAATCCTGCTAAAAAAATCATCATCTCTAATGTTCCTCCTTTTCTCAAAAATGAAGTTTTGGCAAAAGAGTTACAGAGATATGGTCAGCTAGTATCTCCGATTAAATTGATCCCCATGAGCTGTAAATCCCCTCACTTAAAACATGTTATGTCTTTTAGGAGGCAGGTACTCATGGTGCTTAAAAGCAATGATGAGGAACTGAACTTGGTGTAAGTTTAAGATTGATGGTTATGATTACACAGTACATGTAACATCAGAGATGATGATGTGCTTCGGGTGCGGAACTGTAGGCCATCTGATCCGGTCGTGCCCAGAGAGGTTACGTTAGGTGGAACAGCCGAGTACAAGCGGAGTTGCCGCTTCAGTTACAACAAAGGGAAATACACGAACTGCAAGAGAGGAAAGCGACGATAGTAATCCCGAGAAGGAAGTTATGGAGGAATTAACGAGCAAGCAAAGAGAGTTGGAAGTTCAAAGAGACCCAAAGGTAGGCGCTAATACGGTTCATATTGTTACTAGAATAGCTGAATCAGCGCTGCTTGATGAGGAGAATGTTGTGTGTGATAGCGATCTTGCTAAACAGTCTATCAAAAGAAAATAGCTAGATAACACGATGAACGCAGATCAGGCTAGTAAAGTATCAAAGTTGACTTTAGTGAACGGCTCGCAGTCTGAAGAGAGTTCGATGGACACGCAGGAGAGTGTATGTGAGTTTAGTGCTGACACACAGGTGGAAGCGGAGAGCGTTTACCCTTTCACTAGACTCTGTTCATTCTTACAGGACACTAAAGGCATGAGATCAGTTAGAGTTGATGATTTTTTCCCGGATTTAAAGATGTTTCTCGATTCTTCAGTCAAGCTGTTTATGAAAAATACTGATCTGTCTGATCAGTTTACTTTCAGTGTTCAAGAAATTTATCGTCTTAAGAAATTGATGCTCAAAGTTAGATCACAAATAGCCAATGATGGTTAATTTTCTTTTGTTCTTCTCTCTCTTCTGTGTTAATTTCTCTGGCTTGTTTAAATGGCAATCCCAATGCAATTCTTCATCTAATATGTGTGAAGTAAAGCTAGGATCTTTAAACATCAATGGTGCCAGGGAGGATGTGAAGAGAGCTGCTCTTTTTAAAGATCATTATTTTGTGTATTTGGTGTAACAGAATATGTTGACATGCTTTAATGTTCAAAAAACACATTATTTTTCAAATACTTTACATTATTGTAGGTCCTCTATGCCCCGCCTCTCTCAAATGCTTAGTTTTCTACAAAGTCCCTCCTTCCGACAAACGCAGTCTGCTCTGATTGGCCAGCTGACTCAATGCATTGTGATTGGCCAAACACCGCAAGCACTCGTCGGAAATGTAAGGCCCCTTACCATAATCACGAGCTTCATCTTTCAAAATAAATGTAAAGACAGTAAATAATGTCATTAGTTTTACCATCAGTTCAAGCCTGAAAGGGGAACAGAGTCGCGTGACAGACACAGTGATGA
>NW_015506680.1:254249-261755 GCF_001515645.1 Sinocyclocheilus grahami
CAGAAGTGCCAGATTGTCATAGCAAAGTCAGAATTACCTCCTCTCCCAGGTTCACAAAACAGTCATCCATAAAATGCATTGCTGTTCTGTTGTAAGTAATCTTAAAGATTCCTAAATGCATCTACTTCTGGAAGGCCAAATAAAGTGCTTTTGCTTTCACCTAGAAACACACAGTGTCTCCCTGACATGGCTGCTTCAACACTTACTGCAGTTACTGAAACCACGCCTTCTTACTTTGCGTGCACATTTGGGCGCATTATGCAAATATTTCCACATAGTGACATAGATATGTGGGGGCGTTAGAACGAGCCATTTTAGGGGGGCGTGGCAGAGTCTTAACTTTGATAAAGAATATCTCTTTGGTTTTGAGACTTTAGTCTTTGCAACTTCAGGGATCTTATCTATGCACAATCAGCTTGTAACACTCCAAAGAGAAAGGAAAACTTGAAATCACATCATATGACCCCTTTAAATAACAAAGAAAAAATATTGTGCCAGACTTTAGACCAGGTTTGAGTTGGTCTATGGCACAGTGTATTTTCAGTTCCTCAAAATAGCAACGCACCAACAATGCGCTTGAACACGCCCCTTTTTTAGACCAGCACGCCCACGCACACAAATGGACGCAAATACATTTGCTATTTAAACAATGCGCCGCAGGATGGGAAAATGAGAACTGCATCGGGCTGAAACTAGCAAAAACACTTGCGCCGCATTGCGCCGGGTGTATGATACACTGTAAAAAAAAATTGTTGTTTCAACTTAAAAGTGTTCATGCTGCCTTAAAATGTTAAGTTTCGTGAACTTAAATTGTGAAGTTGTCTTAACTAAGAATAAAGTTGACAGGACTTTATAAATCAAGTGCAATTAACTTAATTTAAGTTTAATCATTTGAATTTTATTTTTTCACTAAAACAAGTTCAATTCATTAACAATGATACTGTATGAAGCATACAGTGATGTACTGCATAAACAATAATACTGCATAAAATACAGAGTAATGTACTGCATGAACAATACTGTATGAAGCATACAGTGATGCACAGCATAAACAATAATACTGCATAAAATACAGAGTAATGCACTGCATGAACAATACTGTATGAAGCATACAGTGATGCACTGCATAAACAATAATACTGCATAAAATACAGAGTACTGTACTGCATGAACAACGATAATGTAGGCTACTGTATGAAGCATACATTGATGTACTGCATAAACAATAATAATGCATACAATACAGAGTAATGTACTGCATTAACAATAATACTGTATAAACAAGTGTCTAGTGACAAGTATAAAAGTGTCTAAAATCAAACACGATATTTTTATATTCAGTTACATACATTGGTACTGCATAACCACGTCAAGAAAAAATTTATTGAACATTCATTGTTTTAAAAGAAAAATAACCAGAAATTCACAAGACAAATCATGAACAACAAAAAGGTGCACATCGTATACTTTTCAGTTAGGAAACTACACAGTTTTGCGAAGGAGTCTATTTTTCAGCCCATGCACCTTCACAGAACCACTGATCACCTCCAAGGTAAATGAAAATCTCAAATGTGTAGCGTAGTTTTTTGGGGTAATCAATATTAAGTGCAAAAATCAGCCCAACTAGTAGAGCTACAGCATGAGGGAGGTCTTTGACATCTTTCAGGACAATCTGTTCCTCCAGCACTACATAGTAGTCAAAGGCATCATCTCCATCAGGCATTATGAAAATGTCCACATCCATTCCTGCCGTCACACGGTCTTCAATGTCTGTTTCCTACAGTAATTGTATTATCAAAATATTGTAATGGGGTGAAAAATCACACGACAAGTAATCTCAATCAATACTCAATCAAGGGTGGATTTATTGGGGCAATGGGTGCTAGTGAGAAAGGTCCAGGTAGGTGCTCCGGTGCCGTGAGTGCTCTCTTCCGTCTTCCCAGTGCAGAGGGTCCGTGCAGTGCTCCTGTGGGGCTGGTCGGTCACACACTGCTTTCTGTGGGAAAAATGAGAGGGCGAGTTAGTGCTCAGTCTCATGGAGGAATCTCCTAGATGGCAAGGCTTGCGTGGCTTATGTAGCCGCCGCCTGATGAGGTGCAGCTGTGACTGATGGCCAGGTGCTCCTCGCTTGTTTCCAGGGCGACGCTGATGAAGCTTCGGGACGCTCGTCACAATATTTACACAGAATATCAGTTATTTTATTGAAATAGTGTATAACCCAATTTTTAGCAGAAAATTATGTAGGGAGCTAATTCTGAGACCGTGCTTGCAAAATGCTAAAGTCTTTTTTGTAATTTACTGTTTTCTACATTAAATCATCCTACATAATGTAAAGAAAATTTTATGAAAATATAACCTTGATATCTTTAATACTGACCAAGGCCATATCAAAAGACTGAAATCACAGTGAAATTAACAGCTAAAATCATACTCTGGTATTAGTTATCTCATAATTAGATTATAAAACTATCCTAGATTTCACAGACAGGGTCATGATTAGACATATACAGACCATTATTTTAAGCAAAGGTATTAACATGCAAGTCTACCTCTGCTGACTTGAAATCTGATGGATCCTCACTGATGTAATGTGGAAGGCCCTGAAGAACAACAGCTCTTTTCATTGACATGGAATTCTTAAATAAAAGAAAAAATGATTAGATTGATTTATGGCTAATGTAAGGCTAACAAAAATGTAACTGCTTTATAACTGTCTCTAGTCTAAGTGTACCAGACTGAAGTATTTAACTTTAAAATGCACCAAATATACCTTCAGAGGCCTGAGGCCCACCCACCCACCGTCATCCAAGATATATAATGCCTGTTTTTCTTCAGTTGAAAAAGAAATAGTTTAAGGAAAACAACCCAGGGTTTTTCTCCATATAATGCAGTTAAACAAGGATCAACAGGGTTCAGTGTGTTGAGCCCTGTGTGACGCGTGACTCTACAAACCCAAACAACCAAAACCAACAACAAGCATGTTTTAATTTGAACAAGCACAAAACTAAAATACTCACATCACTGTCGATCTCGCTGAGAAGATTTTCCAATTGTGAAATTCTGCTTATCTTTGCTCTAAACATCTGAAGAAATCTGGGTGTATACTGGTCCAAACCCAACAGAAACGACTTCATGAGATCCTTTGAAGTTAGGCGAGTGAACTCTGCTTCAATCTATTAGACAAAGTCATGTCATTTACTTTGGATTTCATAAATTAAACAAAATATGTATGTGCTAACATAAATGGATAGCAATGCCATTGAATAATTGCAATTATATAACTAGCAACAATATAAAGCGCTTAAAGTGGAGGCAGGGACTAATTTGTAAATGTGAAAAATGTATGGATAACAAAAATAATTATATTATTACAGTATTTTACAGTATTTTAGCATTAGAAATACTACTGTGACCAAAGAGCTTACACACAGCAGTGTAATGGTACAAACTACTCAACAAACTACAATATACAACAAACCTCACCTATCCAGTGAACCGGAGCTTCTTAGTCTGGTCACAGAAACAGGAAGCTCTGATGTATAATTCTGCAAATAAAAAAAGAATCCGAAAACTTGCATGTTAATAAAAACACTGCTCAACAAACTACAGTTATATACAAACAAACCTCACCTATCCAGTCAAATGGAGCCTCTTAGTCTGGACACAGAAACTGGAAGCTCTGAGGTGCAATTCTGCAAATAACAAAAGACAAAAGAATTGTTAGAAAACTTGCATATTAATAAAAATTTAGCTTTGACCACAGGAATAAATTACATTTTAAAATATATTCAAATAGAAAGCAGTTATTTCAAATAGTAAAAATATTTCACAATATTAACTTACTGCTTTTGCTGTATTTTGGATCAAATAAATGCAGGCTTGGTGAGCAGAAGAGAATTCTTTAAAAAACATAAAAAATCTTACTGTTCAAAAACTTTTGACTGGCAGTAATGTTATATGTGTAATGTAATACACATACGACCGTATATTCACGCAGCATTGCAATGGGTTCCAGTGAGGCACTTCAATAACTACTTCAGAAAACTGAAAGAAGAGTTTGTACCTTCAAACTTCACCTGAATCAAGGTTATGTAAGCAGTATCAAATGCACGCGCTCCAAACGAACTCGAGCAATGAGGGAGATGCTCATGCGTTTTGCTTATAACTGGAAGAAAAGGGACAGTTCGAGCAATTATCTTGTTTTTTTCCTTAATTTTTAATCTATGTATAATGTAAATGACGGACGTCTTTTAGGGATTATAAAATGCTGAAAAGTTTTTTTTTTTAAAGTGAAAGTGACATGACATGTGGCCAAGTATGGTGACCCATACTCAGAATTAGTGCTCTGCATTTATCCCATCCTAAGTGCACACACACAGCAGTGAACACACACACAGTGAACACACACCCGGAGCAGTGGGCAGCCATTTTTGCTGCAGCGCCAGGGAGCAGGTGGGGGTTCTTGTGGGAGAGGGTGCTGTAAATTCACTCCCCCACCGACAATCCCTGCCGGAACGAGACTCGAACTCGCAACCTTCGGGTTACGAGTCTGACTCTCTAACCATTAGGCCACGATTTGTCTGTTGTGCTACTCTGCTTGAACAGTCTCTAACGCAGCACTGGGCTCAAATATATATCAAACTGTATTTTTATCGTTCTCCAGATAACTTCAGCTCAGTACCGCATTAGAGAATATTTATTATAATATTTATGTGAAAAATACTGTGGAACCGCGTTTATTTTGAAGCTTCATAGTGCCGCGAAACTAACACTGGCATACATGTAGCTAGAAAATATGTCTCTTTAAACCATACTTGTACTCTTCTTAGACAACATAAATATTTTACACATATTAAACCAATAAATACAAAAATTTACTTTCTAAATTTGTTGACTGAGGAAGTTTCCAAACTTTGTGGAGAAGCTTGCGAAGATGGCTGACCATCGTCTTCTGCCTGCAACAGTATTCACGAGTTCTCGCGATAAGTGATGTTGAGCACGTGACATCGGTATTAAATTGATTCAACACATTTTTTTTAAGTTGAGAGGACAAATACTCTAGTTCAGTCAACTTACAAACTAGTTGAGACAGTGAAAACGTCTCAGGTTACTTATGTAACCATGGTTCCCTGAGTAGGGAACGAGACACTGCGTCCTCTAGGGGTCGCTATGGGGAATGCCTCGTCATGACCCGTGTCTGAAGCATACGTTGAAAAAACACCAACAACACATTGGCCGATGACAGCCCATGACGTCACTACCGGTGCGACTATTAGTATAAATAGGCACCGGGAGAACATGTCATTCACTTCTTCGTCTGAAGCTTGCGTTCGAAGCATGGCAGGAAGCCTAGAGGACGCAGTGTCTCGTTCCCTACTCAAGCAACCATGGTTACATGGTTAACCTGAGACGTTCCCTTTCAAGGGAACTTCGAACTGCGTCCTCTAGGGGGCGCTATGGGGAACGGTATACCCATGCCGCCATGCTGAGGGGAATGCGGGCCAGAACCATGGCGAGCACTAAGTACCAACTTTACCATTTTCATGGTGAGTTGCCCCTGGGACGTCAGACGGCTGTCCGTGACTTTATCCGCTACGGCCAAAGGCCTAGGCTACATACCCAAACTTACCTGTTAGGGCCAGACTCCTGGGCCCGGGGTAGAGCTCTAGGCTTGGAATGAAAATGGATTCCTTTAAGGGGATATGACCAAGAGCCTAGTATCATACTAAGTCTTGGCTACCGCTTGCACTTGCATAAGCTCTGAAAGGAATTGTCTCAACAGACCCCTAGTAGCAACACCCTGTTAAAGTAGGTATCCTAGGATACCTAGGTGGAGTGGCGCCCAAGGTGAACGGGGCTCTAACCAGCTCAAGAAAGGGCACGAAGCAACCGCGCGAAGGGGGGGGCAAACACCCAGGGGAGCTCGACCTACCGCATGTTCCAATGCTGGAACAGCTAGCAATAATTTACTTAGCTGAGGGAGCAACACACCCAGCTCTTCAAACGAGAGGGGGGAGGCTCGGGCCTACAGCATGTTCCAATTCTGGAACTGCTAGCAGTAAGTTACATAGCAGAGGGAGCATAGACCCAGCTGTCAACGAGAGAGGGGGCTTGCACAGCATGATCATTAGAAATCAGAGGATAAGTGTACCGCAAGCTAGCCAAAAAACTCAGCGCATCAGAGAGGCGGAGTGAATGCACGCTTCAAATAAAACAGCCACTGCGTGTTGTTGGTGTTTTTTCAATGTATGCTTCAGACACGGGTCACGACGAGGCGTTCCCCATAGCACCCCCTAGAGGACGCAGTTCGAAGTTCCCTTGAAAGGTAGGGCCCTTCATGTGTCAGCTCTATGAACGAAATCTTTTGATCTGATCGACGGAATATGGTAAATTTGGGATCTTTTTAATCGGGAGAATTTTCTGAAAATAATTCTGTGCGGTTTTTCAAGATTTATGCATGTTTCGTGAAGTTACAAGCTAAAACGGCACAGGACAGCAACCTCTGATTTTTTTACTAAGCTAAATAGAATAGAATAGAATTTGCTAGAATATGTCCTAATTTTGTTTTATGTGTTATAGCTCTATGAATGATATCTTTAGATCTGAACGATGGATTATGGTGAGTTTGGGCTCTTTTTAATTGGGATAATTTTCTGCAAATAATGACGTGCCATTTCTATGATATATGCATGTTTTATGAAGTTACGAGCGAAAACGCTACATGACAGCTGCCTTCGATTTTTTTGCTATGCTACATGCCGCCTGTGCAGTTTTATTCGTGTTATAACTTCTTGAGGAATATCTTTAGAAATAAATGTCAGATTATAGTGATTTTGGGCTCTTTGTAATCAGGAGAATCTGCTCTAATCATGCACGATCTGAGCATGTTTTATGAAGTTACAAGCAAAATGGTGACATCAATATATTATTTTCATATGGGTCTGGGGGTGACTTCTTGTACAAAAACTTGCTCCAGTTTATTCAAAGCCCCAAACAATTATGCTTGTTGTATTCTAACCGATGAGACCTTTCAAATGACATATGACACATGACTATCTGAGCTGTATGATGTTTTTGACATATTAGAGTAAATGGCACAAAAAACATATTTAGTAAATTATGAATGTTTTTTTTGTCATTTATCAGCAAATAACTCGGCACTACTTTGGAGTTAATCAAATCGGCTACATGCATTGTAAAGGTCAGACTCTAAGCTTTCAAATGATTTTTGTTGATCAAGTCAGTGGTTTGAAAAATATGATTAGTAATATTTTCGCGGAAGGGGAGCGTTCCGCCCGCAGTACACTCTGGTTTAGAGGGACTGCTCAGCGCTCGTTAAGAGTTCAAAATAATAAGATTGGGTTACACTTTACTTGAAGGGGTGTACATAAGACTGACATGACACCTTCATAATCATGACATGACACCTACATAATCATGACATGACACATGTCATGAATATGAAGGGTTTTTATGCATGTTTATGACAACTGTCATTAAGTGTCA
>NW_015506680.1:261810-271759 GCF_001515645.1 Sinocyclocheilus grahami
TGTTTCTTTGTTTGAATATGGCACTGATCACATGCTGTGTGGTATCGGTGTTTGGTATCGGGGCATTTTAACGAGTACGAGTAAAGAAGCTCAGTATACCGATCGGTATCGGTGCATCCCTAATAAATATATATATATATATATAATTATTATAATTTTTTTTTTTGAATCATTTAAAAAATACATTTATTTCACCACAATTGTGCTTACCCAGACATTAAATTGAGAATGCAGATTCATGTTTTTCATTCACAGAACAATTTACAGTAGCACTACTGCTTTTGAACAAACAGTAAAGTACCACAAATTCCCATATACAGTAAATTACTGTAAATGGCATAAAAATACCCACAATGCAGTGCATATTACAGTAGTTAACCGTAAACCATTGATATGGTAGTTTACTGGACTTTTTGCGGTAAGTAACTGTAAAATTACAGCAAAGTCTAACAGTGAAGGTACTGTCACGAAGTTCTTGTTTGGCAAAATTAATATAAGCTATTCTGTTTTAACAAAAGTTAGAACAAGTTAAATAAAACATCTTTATTATATTTCTACGGGCTACGGAAGAGGATTAGGGCCACGTAATAATAAAAAAATTAAACCATCTCGAGATTAAAGTTGTTAAATTTCGAGAAAAAAAATCTTTATATTTCGAGAAAAAAGTCTAAATAAAATGTTGAGATTAAACTCGTTAAATTACAAGAACAAACTCGTTGCATTTCGAGAAAAAAGTCTAAATAAAATATTGAGAATAAACTCGTTAAATTACGAGAAAAAAGTTGTTAAATTTCGAGAACAAAACTCGTGAAATTTCGAGAAAAAACTCTAAATAAAAAGTCGAGAATAAACACGTGTCATATTCATTTGATCTCACTGGACAGTGTTATTTAGCGTCTGCAGTGGGGTGGGTTGGAGAATAATGCACTGGGGAGCAGTGTATGATATGATCGACTTGGTTCGAGCCTATCATTTGCCAAACTCATTTTTCTTCTTTTTCTCATCAAATATCACATCGGAAAAGTGGAAATCAATTGCTTAACGAGTGTTTAATAATAATGTATTAAATTAGCCATTCTCAGCAACACTGATGTGGAAAACAGGAGAAACACTGTGACAACAATGCAGTTAGAATACTTTTCAATCCACAAATTAATATTTACAATGGATTTACTGTAGTAACACTAAACCTACCTAATTAATACATTATTATTAAACACTCGTTAAGCAATTGATTTCCACTTTTCCGATGAGATATTTGATGACAAAAGGAAGAAAAGCGAGTTTGGCAAAAGACAGGCTCGAACCCAATCGATCGTTTCATACACTACTCCCCAGTGCATTACTCTCCAACCCACCCTACTGCAGACGCTGAATAACATGGTCCAACGAGATAAAATGAACATGACACGTGTGTGTTTATTCTCTACTTTTTAGACTTTTTTTTCCTCGCTATTTAACGACTTTTTTCTCGTAATTTAATGAGTCTATTCTCAACATTTTATCTCGACTTTTTTCTCGCAATTTAATGACTTTTTTCTTGAAACATAACTTTTTTCTCGTAATTTAATGAGTCTATTCTCAACATTTTATCTCGACTTTTTCCTTGAAATTTAACGACTTTAATCTCGAGATGGTTTTATTTTTGTATTATTGCTTGGCCCTAATCCTCTTCCATAACGGGCAGAGGAGAATAGTCAAACCAAAAAGAAACAAACACAATGTAACATTCATAAAACCGTTGTTACATCTCTGATGTGAATTTTGTCTAGGGATTAAAAGAGGTAACATTAAATTGACATATTAAATAAATAAGCCAGGGAAATGAATGACAATGGAACACATGACGCGAAACTACACTACAAGAAAGATTTCTTGCCCCAAGGAACAACAAGTTAAACAAACGAGACAAAGGAAAAGAAGGGAAGTTAAAGTGGCGCTTAAATCATAAAAGAAAAGAAAAGAAAAATCCCACTAACTAACTAAATCCCAAAACCCCTAAACCATTAAAGAAAAAGTAAGTAAAGTCTTCAATGCAAAAGCGTCATAAACGACACAAAAACAAAACATACAAGAAAAGCGCACACAACTAAACTGTTAGTGTGTCTAATACATCCAAGATCCCTACGTGCAGGTATGTAGGTCATGTGACTTACTAAACTCTTCCACTCATTCCTTGTCTTCCAAACAAGTGGAGAGCTGACAAAAACATCAGATCACACAGCAGCATAGCCAGCCGTTAAAACCCAAAAGCATAACACAAACACATTCCACAGGTGCACACAACAGTCACAATACAAAACGTCACAACCCTTCTTCCCGCTGACGTTCTCTTTTTAAACCTCTCGGATGAGAGCTTGATTGGTGAAGGAAATGTGATGTCATAATTAACTAATGATGAATGACAACAAAGATAGCCAATAGAATCCAAGGAAGGCAGTACCTAAGAGCACGAGAGTGAGAACAGAGAAGAGACAAAAATAAATAACATGTACAGCACAAAAGGTCACGGACCGTACACAATGGAATGCGCGCATGTGACTGGGGCTAGTGCCATCTAGTGGTCGCTGATTTTCTTAGGCTCAGCTGCGTGTGGAATTGCGAGCTGTGTGTGTGTGGATTGGGCAAGGCTAAAAGAGTGGATCGAAAGTCTCAAAATTCAAATGAATCAAATAGAATTGACTCAGAAGAGATGTGAATGAATGCATGCGATACTGATCCACAAATGCACATTTTATTCGCTACATGCACAAATTATGATACTTTAATACAAACTATAACATTTGTATTCACAAATATGTCTCTATTTGAACAAAATGCTGCACATTAATGTAATTCTTAACTCTGCAGACACCAGTTGAAAAGCATTCGTTTCAGTTTAGTGACGCACATTTGTGAATTTTTCAAATCGTGTACACGTTAATGAATTGCGCTGAGCCTTGTACGTTGGTGGTTGTGTGTGTGTGGGAGTCGTGAAATGCTGTAAACTGTGAAAATAAAGTCTCAAAATCCAAATGAACCGAACAATATCGACTCGAACAAGATGTCAATAAATGCATGCCTCACCTGATCTGCAAATGCACGGATTCCTTTTTTCATGAGAAATGTATAATATATTAATGCAGAACAGAACATTTTTATTTGCAAACATGTCTGTGTTTGTACAAATTGCTGCACAGTCATTTAATCCCGAATTCCACAGACTCAAATAAAAGGCATTTGTTTGTGGTTAGTAAGATACATGCATAAAAATGTATGCAGTACATGGATAATTGTGTGTGCATCGGTTAATAATTTGAGTCTAAAATCATCCCATATATCACAAGCAGCTTTCAAATACTAACATATATAGAAAGTGCACACAAACACTAAACACCATCATGGTAACACACATGAAACTGAAATAGTCATTTAGTTAAATGAATGAAATTAAATTTATTTAAATAGTGCAATAAACATTAATTTAATGACATTAGATGTAACATACAACCCTAATGTACACAACTGATAAGAAAATAACTAAGAACAGGGTTGCTGCAGGATTTTTTAAGCTAAACATTTAAGACTTTTTAAGACCTGCACAAATAAAATTAATACCATATGAGCGGGGGCAGGGCAATGTCTATGGTAAACTATAAAACTGTAAAATCGTCTTTCGGATGAGACCTTAAACCGAGGTCCTGACTCTCTGTAGTCATTAAAAATCCCATGGCACTTCTCATAAAAAAAGTAGGGGTGTAACCCCGGTGTCCTGGCCAAATTGCTGCCACTGGCCCATGTCAATCATGGCCTCCTAATAATCCCCATACACTTGATTGGCTCTATGACCCTCTCTCCTCTCTAACTGTAGCTGGTGTGTGGTGAGCGCACTGGCACTGTTGTACTGTGGCTGCCGTCGCATCATCCAGGTGGATGCTGCACACTGGTGGTGGTTGAGGAGAGACCCCCCCCACATGATTGTAAAGTGCTTTGGGTGTACAGCAATACACAATATAGCACTATATAAATGCATCATTCATTCATTCATTCATTCATTCATCCATTCAACTGTCTGTAAAAAGCATGATTTACAGTTCAGATACAAGTTTTCACAAAAACAAAATGTTTTTTTTTTAAATGATACACTTTACATTTCAGCCTCTAAACCATTTTTTAAGAAAACGGATGAGTCAAAAGTATTAATTATATTAATTTAAACAATTATTAACAATAAATTATTATATTAAATAAATAACATACAAACACATTTTACCGTTTAGATTTGTATAATGAATTATCTTCTTATCGAGTTCACATTTAAAGCTCTGCATGTTTGCAGGGTAAAAACATGGGTCGATTTTCACATTGGTCTGAACAAAAAACAACCTGCAATACCAGAGGCTGCAGTTCTAGGACCACAATTTTAGGACCCTCTTTTTTGGGACAGCGCCATCTAGCCAATTCTGTTCCAACAGAGGAGACCTGATTCAAACGTCAAACAAACAGATGCAAAGACTAGATCCATGGAAACTATAATTTTTTTAATCTTTCCATCTTATTTTTAATGTAAGAGCTAGCGTGAACTTGAGCAATCTCAATTTAGCCTATTTTGCTGTGCAAAACAGTTCATTGTGCTGCTGGATGTTGTAAATTAGTATTTGTATTTAAATTATTTTACATTTATGAAAGCACTAATAATCACACTAGATTGTACTGCAATTGTTTTGCCATTTACTGCATTTTAAGTGGGTCACACATCAAACGTGAAGCTGCACTGCGGCTAACTGAACTGAACTAATGAACTGAAGTCTCTCACATACACAAGTCTTTCTTTCCAAGAAAACTGAATTTAAAACCAGAATATATATATATATATACATGAAATATTTAACCTAATTTATTTCAATATATTCTAAGAGGGTTACCAATGGGTATGTTTAGGGTTAGGAGTTGGTTGAGACAACAATTAAGTGTATACAATTAAACAACTACATAATTTCTTAAAAATAATAATACACAGAATTGAATAGCAAGTGCTATAAAATAGTATGAGCCGCTAATACATACATACATACATACATACAAAATAATAATAATAATAATAATAAAAAAGTTTAAAAAAAAAAAAAATATATATACATCATTTTTTACAGTGTACTGATACTTCTTTGCAGGTGCAATATTGAAGGAGTACTTAACTCAAAAGTTATCATTGTTTCCCTTTCATTCCAAACAAAAAAGGGTGAAATACAGGGATCATGTGTTTTTTCAAAGTTCTGAAGCTCCTGTTAAAGCAGTGAAGAGTCTTTGTGTCTAAATGGTATCAAATTTTAAACACATTATCTGTTAATTTTATGTCTAACATTTAAAGGGGTCACATGATGTGATTTAAATTTTTCCTTTCTCTTTGAAGTGTTACAAGCTCTTGCATAAAGAACATCTGTAAAGTTGCAAAGACTAAAGTCTCAAATCCAAAGAGATATTCTTTATAAAAGTTAAGAGTCAACCACGCCTACCTAAAACGGCTCGTTCTAACACGCCCCCACATGTCTACGTCACAATGTGGGAAGATTTGCATAACACAGCCCAAATGTTCACGCAAAGAAAGAAGACATAACTTTTATTCTCGCTGTAGTATTGTTGCTGCCGCCATGTCGTGAAGACGCTGTGTGTTTCGTTGTGAAAGCGAAACTACTTTGTTTGGCCTTCCTTAAGAGGACGATATCTGCTTCGTCATGCCTAGAGGTGATCCGTGCTGGCCACTGAGGAAATACATCAACTTCGCGCTGTGGATCGCTGGATCGGCTTTCACCTTGGACAAAGCGGAGTCCAGCCCGGGGTCGTCACATGTGGTTGCCGCTCTAGCCCGCCAGCATCTGCTCACTCTAGCCCGCTGGCCTCCGCTCACTCAAGCCCGCCGTGTGTGACGCTGTGTGTTTTGTTGTGAAAGCGAAACTACTTTGTTTGGCCTTCCAAAAGAGGACACAACTAGAAATCAGTTGTTAAGTTGTATTTACAACACGGTTCCAGAACAGTTTAACCCAAGTATTCAGATGTGTGCAGAACATTTTATGGAGGACTGTTTCCTGATCCTGGTAGAGTAGACTACAATGCCGGCTGTTCTGACTCACAGACTGTAAGTAGGTTTTCAAATTTAAAGGATTTGCCACTGACTATTCAAACTTGAGTTTTGAGCAGTGTAGAGTAGCGCTTGCTGTTTGTCATTTCTCCGATCACAAATACAAACATGGTTTTATGTTTACACGGCGCGATGCAATGCGTAAAAAGACAGTATAAGTCATTATAATCCATAATTATGTCCCCACTGGATGCAACATCATTTCGCTCCCATCGAGTTAAAAACACAAATAAATTGCACAGCCATTTGCACTCTGCATCGAAAACAGATAAATTAACGCGCTGTTGCACCTCTGATAATTTTTTAAGGCTTATTCTGAGGCATTTATATAAGCCTTTTGACGGCTTGTGTCACGGAGCTGTAAAAATGGTTCCACTCACTAAGTGAATGAATCGCGTTTGTGCTGAACACTTATTACAAAGCAAAAACAAATACTCTCCTTCGATCCATGAGCGTTTCTCTCACTTGACTTATGTGCACGATCTCACAGTCTAAAGTGTCTGTCATAGCAAATCAACACATGCTGTTGTGAATTAAGCGAAGTGTCTTCTCATTGGATAAGAACACGCAGTCTCATGAATAATTTAATAGACACCGACGCATCATCAATGTACTATAGTCCTTTGCCACGTCATAAATTTTGATGTCAACACGATGTAGATTTTAAACCCGGAAGATGAAAATGGTGCAAAAAAGCTTAAAATTAACCAGTTTTCTCCAACAGTAAAAATGATCGGATGCTAACATTGTCTTCTACGATGTGCTACACAAACACCTCTGCTAAAATCTCAGAAAAAGTAGTCTGGGGTTTCATGACCCTTTAATGTCTATGTTTAATGCAGAGGACAAATACTTAAACTAGCAGCGACAGATGACAGCTTCCGGTTTGTATGCGCATGGAGTAGATGTGTGTTTCTTGGCTCTGCTTCAATACTTAAAAAATGTCCTAAATAAATCAGATTAATAAACTGTGCTTTGCAGCCGAATATATTACGATCTACAGCGCAATATGATGAAGCCAAATAAAGTTAAATAAAATCCTAAGGACAAAGATACCTTGCACCACTGTCTGGCATGTCTGTTCCTTGTGGCACCAGCTCTAGACAGCATCTACTTTTATCCCTTAATCAGGCCCTTCAGTCCCCCCCCCAAATCAGTCCCCACTAAGGCTTATCTAATGAAGGTCAATTAGTGTTTATTTTTTTTCTGATGACGCCATCCAATCAGGCTTTATTAATTCAGGAGAGTGGCACATTTGATTTCCCTGTGGTGTGACTGTTGTAATTAAACCGTCTTTGTCCCTTCCGCTTTGCTGATGCAGAGTTTCAAAAGGTCTACAACTGCCTGGATATCCGCATAGAAGAGAGGGGAGAGTCCTACTACCAGGACATGATGACAGCCGTGATAAAAGAGTTTGAGGAAAAAGGTACAGATTGAGGGCTCTTTGACTTCTAATGTTTGTTGTTTTACTATTTAATAGTAAAAGCTGATATATGTAATGTTTAAAAATATATTTTTTTGCTTGCTTTTGAAGTAGATTTTTTTTCCCAACAGCATTTGAATGAATATTAATAAGTTGCTTTATTTCCTGTCTTTATGTATGTTTAATTGAAACAGGTTTGGGTGGGACACATAGAAAAGTTAACAGTTTATTTAGATAACTTTTTAGGGATGATCATATAGATCAGGGTTTCTCAAATCTTGCCCTGGAGGGCCAATGTGCTGCAGAGTTTAGCTCCAACCCTGATCAAACTCACCTACCTGTGATTTTCTAATGATCCTGAAGACATTGATTAGCATGCTTAGGTGTGTTTGATTAGGGTTAGAGCTAAACTCTGCAGGAAAGTGGATCTCGTGGGCCAGATTTGAGGATCCCTTATATAGATGGTCATATAGATGGCCTCAAACCTAACACACATGCATCTGATTTTTTTTATTTTTTTTTGCACCAGTAATGTCTGTTTCTCAATTTTTTTGTTGTTCAAACAAACAAGTGGTCCCACCCCAAACTCACACTATTGGTCAAGTTACCAGGCCAGACTTTCGTATTGCGATTCTGTTTTGTGCTGCAGAAATGGCATGCTTCACTTTTACGATGGCAAAAGAGAAATTAATTAATTAAAATAAATTCTGTAAAATTTTAATTTGAAATAATATTTTCTCTTATGCCATCCTAAAAGACAAGTGTTTCATTAAGTGATTGATTGTTTATTTTATACTTTTCATCAGTTAATATTTATTTATTGTATATTATTAATTCATTTTTATTTTATTGGTTTGTGTGTTCATTTTGATTTATTTTTTAATCACTAAATATTTATATATTTTAATTAATTCTGAAGAAATATTTGACAGTTTACTTGGTTGGATTTATTTCTCTAAACAGCTTGTGAACAGTGTCAGTTACTCTTGCAAACTTATGTAAGAATGTAAAAGGATTTACATGGTCATCACATGAGTTAAAGATTGACTATAAAGTTGTACAGGCAAGGTTGATAGGTGATTTTATTGCTCTAGTGTCACATACTACTGGCTTTACTTACAAAACAGTGTTTAATTTTTACACCAGTTCAGTACCATAGACTTCCATTGTAAGCACATTACTGCTAACATAATTTCTGTTTGTTTTTACAGACTGAAAGACAGGTCTTTTACTGTACCATTCGACAGTCGATAGAGCTTAGCTTTAATTTAACTTTTATTTAAAAGCCAGGGTTGGGGAGTAACGGAATACATGTAACGGCGTTACGTAACCAGGATACAAAAATCTAGTAACTGTAATGAGTTACAGTTACATAAAAAAATGTATTCAGATTACATTTACATTTTGTAAAAAGTGGGAATACTATTAGGATTACAGTTGTTTCATTTAAAATTAAATACATGAGTATTTTGACATAATATTGTTAATTATTTTTGCCACAATAACCGTGGTGTGAAAAATCGAATATCATGACAGCCCTAGTTTAAACATGTAAGCTTATTTTAAAATAGACTAATATGTACTGTATATGGTGTAAATTTTTTATGTTATGTATAAACTAGGGATGCACCAATGTATTGGCCGATTTTTTTATTATTTTAAAGCCATCGGCATATCAGAAATTGCATGAAAAGTGCAGATACAGATGGTTTATTAATTAACTGCATGGATACAACGAGTTGCATGTCTGTTGCATAATCCAACATTTTTCTCTGGTCAAAATAATTAAATACTTGCCAAAACAAAATAAAATCTGTACAAAATATAGTTTGTCAGACGGCATAGTACGGCCATATGCAAACGTGACGCTGACGCATCCAACGAGTGAAATGCTCTCAGCTGTAAATTCATCATAGGTAAGTCGCAATGGCAATGCACCGGCGTTAGAGTTTATCTGAGGATATGTCACAAACCACTAAGCATTAGGCCTACATTTAAGAGAAAATGAATGGCAGGTAATATGCAGCTTTTTGTTTGAAACCAGTGTAGGACACTGATTCACACAAGGTCACATCACACACCTGCAGTGTTTCTGTGAACGAAGAAAACAGAATAAAACTATATAGGCTACATAAAAAAGGAATATATAGGCCTATACACAAAATATATTTCACTTAAATCATTAACAGATTAACAAAATGAAAGGAAAAAATTGTGCTGAGTTTCGGATAATTGTAACGCGCCGAAGTTCACAGAAAAAAAACGAGATGGCAGAAATCAGTTTTCTTTATTTTACAAAAGATTTACAGTTTTGAATGATGTTTTGCTTCTATCTGCATGACAAACCAGTGTTGGTATGACCATAAATTATGTGTAGCGTCTGGACCACTCAAACACACAATATATAT
>NW_015506681.1:0-8510 GCF_001515645.1 Sinocyclocheilus grahami
ATCATCACAATTAAAAGAACCAAAGACTTAAACTATGTGTGCATTGAATTTATTTAATACACACGAGTTTCACAATTTAAATTGAATTACTGAAATAAATGAACTTTTCCACGACATTCTAATTTATTGAGATGCACCTGCATAATAAATGTAATAAATATATCCAAATATACTTATCTTCTAAATATAATAAATATAATTAATGTATATATAATAAATAAACATTTAACATATTTATAAAATCAGTTATGGCCTTTTACCTGTGGACTTTCAGCATGTCATGCAGCTTTTTAAAAATTAATTAATCTATTTATTTATTTTGTAAATCTATGAATAAAGAATAATCCAGAATATTTAACATTTAAAAATTCAATTAAATTTACTTTATTGTCATTGTACATAGTACAATTTTTTGTCTGGTGAGTCTCAGTTACAAACTAAACAAAATAAAGAACCAACAATTGAAATCAACCAACAATAAATAATAAACAGCAGCAGTTGCATTACAAGTAACGCGAGTTACGTAATCAGATTACTTTTTCCAAGTAACTAGTAAAGTAACGCATTACTTTTTAATTTACAAGAGAATATCTGAGTTACTTTTTCAAATAAGTAATGCAAGTTACTTTTTTTCCAGTTTATTGATTGACAGCTCTCCTGTCCCCATGCTGAGAGAAATCAGAAGATGTTACTGTAGTTCTAAAATAAATATGAATATGCATCATCTCACTCACAAAAAAAACACAGATTCAGTATTCCTCAAAATGAATAAAAATAATGCAACTCAGAATATGACGCAAACCTGCAATAATTAAATGTTAAACAACACAAATATCCTTTATGTATTTAATCCCATTCTATAAACAAACATTTGTGTGGTTTTTTTTTATTGCTGAAGTGTGTTGAAATGTCTTCTTCTGCATTCTACTGTACGGACGTAAATTTACTTTCCCTTCAGCCTGAGACTTATTCATTTCACTTCTGGTGTGAAACGGCTTTTATATTTGCCAAAAATAGAACTTTTTTATTTAAAAAACAAACAAGCAAGGCCTGTCCAGATTTACAAAGTAACGCAAAAGTAATGTAACGCATCACTTCCCATAAAAAGTAACTAAGTACCGTTAGTTACTTTTTTATGGAGTAACGCAGTATTGTAATGCATTACTTTTAAAAGTAACTTTCCCCAACACTGCATACAAATATACAGTGGGTACGGAAAGTATTCAGACCCCCTTAAATTTTTCACTCTTTGTTATATTGCAGCCATTTGCTAAAATCATTTAAGTTAATTTTTTTTCCTCATTAATGTACACACAGCACCCCATATTGACAGAAAAACACAGAATTGTTGACATTTATGCAGATTTATTAAAAAAGAAAATCTGAAATATCACATGGTCCTAAGTATTCAGACCCTTTGCTCAGTATTTAGTAGAAGCACCCTTTTGAACTAATACAGCCATGAGTCTTTTTGGGAAAGACCCAAAGCAGACGCTTTTATCCAAAATGGCTTAAAATATATGATGTGTTTTAAAGGTAGTGCAGGGTAAGAGGCCCATTGGATGTCATTTACTCCTAAAATACAGCACAACAAAACCCACAGCAGCACTTTTCTAAGTGCCTCAGATAATAGTTTAGAGTAAGTGGAGGGATGGATTGTGTAAAGTGTGACCATATTTTTTGTTCCAGTAACAATTGAGATTTATGATATAAACATGAACTAAAATTGCTGCTGTAAGAAATTCACCATTCAATAACAAATAACAGGGGTCCCTGATAGAAAATACAATTTATAAAATTTTATAAAACTCCAAAAGTGACTGAAATCAACCAGACATTTCCTAAAGTTGCATGCGTCTCAAAATCCTTTCACGTTTTCTTTGCTCAGATTGTCTCACTCCATTATAAAGCACTTTAGGAGCAGATAAAACACATTCAGACCCACTGAACCGTCATTAAGAATTCATGAATTATTGATGGTTTTCAATGTGGGTCAAATTTGAGTTTCTCGTTAGCACTGCCAGCACAGTTTGTTCATATCTGCTGGATTTATAGATGTCAGATATACAGTAAATCCACAGTAGAACTGCTTCATTCATATCTGTCTCAAACACAACACACTGTCAGTGACAATTTTGACATATTTTATATTATATATAATCCATTAAAGCCTGTGTTACGGCCACCGGAGCTGATCGCGGCATATTCTACACTGGACGTGAGCGGCGTGACAAAATTCTATTGTATTTTGTCACGCCGCTCACGTCCAGTGTAGAATAGAACCCATTATAATCAGTGATGTTGTCTACACTGGATGCAGTAAAGTAATGCCTCATTCTATTTATGACGTGCTGACACAAAGTTCAAATGATTTTCAATGGTCACTTTGTCGCATCCTGTTGCGGCACAGACACGGTGTCAGCATAGTTTGTCAGTACAGTCAGTAACGTATCAGAAGCAGATTGAAAAGTTAGTATCTTTCTGCAGTCCAATAGACGGCAGTGCGGTGGTGGCTTGAGTCTGTTGAATGGTGATTTAACGCTACATTGTCACCTAGTTGGAGAGACTCAATACTAAGTAAATAAACAACAATGTCCCCATCTTTTACTCTCACAATGAACTTATCATATTTGTTTGCTACAATAGTAGGGCCCTATGATTTCCGAGATGCAGAAAACATGGATGGAATCGCGGAATCCAGTCATAAAAACGGAATTTACTGTATAACACGGAATTTAATGTATAACGCGGAATTTAATGGAATTTGTCTTATTTTTGATGAATAAATAAAAAACAGGTCAGTACCACACACACACACACACACACACAGGCCTATATATATATATATATATATATATATATAGGCCTGTGTGTGTGTGTGTGTGTGTGTGGTACTGACCTGTTTTTTATTTATTCATCAAAAATAAGACAAATTCCATTAAATTCCGCGTTATACAGTAAATTCCGTTTTTATGACTGGATTCCGCGATTCCATCCATGTTTTCTGCATCTCGGAAATCATAGGGCCCTACTATTGTAGCAAACAAATATGATAAGTTCATTGTGAGAGTAAAAGATGGGGACATTGTTGTTTATTTACTTAGTATTGAGTCTCTCCAACTAGGTGACAATGTAGCGTTAAATCACCATTCAACAGACTCAAGCCACCACCGCACTGCCGTCTATTGGACTGCAGAAAGATACTAACTTTTCAATCTGCTTCTGATACGTTACTGACTGTACTGACAAACTATGCTGACACCGTGTCTGTGCCGCAACAGGATGCGACAAAGTGACCATTGAAAATCATTTGAACTTTGTGTCAGCACGTCATAAATAGAATGAGGCATTACTTTACTGCATCCAGTGTAGACAACATCACTGATTATAATGGGTTCTATTCTACACTGGACGTGAGCGGCGTGACAAAATACAATAGAATTTTGTCACGCCGCTCACGTCCAGTGTAGAATATGCCGCGATCAGCTCCGGTGGCCGTAACACAGGCTTTAATGGATTATATATAATATAAAATATGTCAAAATTGTCACTGACAGTGTGTTGTGTTTGAGACAGATATGAATGAAGCAGTTCTACTGTGGATTTACTGTATATCTGACATCTATAAATCCAGCAGATATGAACAAACTGTGCTGGCAGTGCTAACGAGAAACTCAAATTTGACCCACATTGAAAACCATCAATAATTCATGAATTCTTAATGACGGTTCAGTGGGTCTGAATGTGTTTTATCTGCTCCTAAAGTGCTTTATAATGGAGTGAGACAATCTGAGCAAAGAAAACGTGAAAGGATTTTGAGACGCATGCAACTTTAGGAAATGTCTGGTTGATTTCAGTCACTTTTGGAGTTTTATAAAATTTTATAAATTGTATTTTCTATCAGGGACCCCTGTTATTTGTTATTGAATGGTGAATTTCTTACAGCAGCAATTTTAGTTCATGTTTATATCATAAATCTCAATTGTTACTGGAACAAAAAATATGGTCACACTTTACACAATCCATCCCTCCACTTACTCTAAACTATTATCTGAGGCACTTAGAAAAGTGCTGCTGTGGGTTTTGTTGTGCTGTATTTTAGGAGTAAATGACATCCAATGGGCCTCTTACAACCAATCACAACACACACTGGTCCAGCTAACCAATCACAGCACACACTGACCCAGCTAACCAATCACAGCACACACTGACCCAGCTAACCAATCACAACACACACTGGCCCAGCTAACCAATCACATCCAATAATCACAGTAAGCTTTGTTACTTTTGATTTGAAACAAAGTTTTAGCTTTTAAATTATATCAATTATACCACAAAATACAAACAATACACTGGGTTTTGACAGTCTTTAATGTGGCATCGCTATAGCACATCAGTTCAAGTGGCATGTGAACCGATTATCTCTTCATCTTTACTACTAGTTATTGAGGACAACACTAACTCAGTGCTTAGTTGAGCTGGTCATGTGATCAGCCTCATCGTAATGAGCCTGGATTATATGACAGTGATCCCATCCTGTCCTAATATACACGTCCACATCATCAGGACTGAGGGCCAATCAGAAACGACCGCTGTGTCACAGCAGGACGCCTGTGGGTATTCAAATCAAAGCACTAATTAGTTGAGTCATTCCAATCTGGCTTTGAAAACGCTGGATGTACTGGTTTGCATCACAGTTTAGTCGTGCAGAAGTGCATTTATGCGCTTGTAAAGTTGAGGAATGCAAAAAGTTTGTCCAACTTTTATGTGCAAAGTATGGAAGCCCACTTCTGCCACATAAGAAAAAAAAAAACCATGCTTTGATAAATCATAATTCTGACATAATTGTGAGCCTGTCTGTGAAATCCACGCTAAAGTCTCAAAATCTAATTATGAGATAACAAGCATCAAAGTTTGATTTCAACCATTAATTTCACTATGATTTCAATTTTTGACATGGCCCTACTCAGTCAATATTAAAGATATAAAGGTTATATTTTCACAGAATGTTCTACGTGTTTCTGAAGGATGATTTTATGTAGAAAACCATAAATCACAAAAAAATGACTTTAGCTGGGTTTTCACAGTTTTTTCAAGAGTATGCTATTGTCATCGTTGACAAGTCGTAATTATGAGATAAAAAGATTAAAATCATGTCAAACAGTAAATAAAATAAAAAAATGAACAAAGTTGAAACTGACAAAAAAAAGTCAAATTATGAGATAATTATAACTTTCTAATAGGCCTAAATTCAATTAAAAAACTTCAATCTCAATTTCCACTTTAACGGTGTTATAATTGACCTTCCATCTTTTCATTTTTTTGTCAGAATTTCTAGTTTTTGTCTCTTTTACTTTGTCACAACTACGACTTTTTATCTCATAATTTCGACTTTGTCAATTTACTTTCTATCTGGAGCTTAATTTTTTTTCAGACTTTCTACTTTTTATACCATAACTGACTTCTCATAATTTTTGCCAATTTTGTTTTTCATAATTGTGACTGTCATAAGTGACATTCATTCTCAATCTTAATATAATTTTTTTTGTGCCATAATTCCTTTATCTCCTATTGATAACTTAGAATTTTATCATTTAGATTTGTCATAAATATGACTTAGTATCTCATAATTTCAACTGTCATAATTGACTTTCTATCTTGTAGTTGAACATAAATTTCGACTTTTTTTGCCGTAGCTGACTTTAACAAAAAATGTTTGTCATAATTTAGAATTAGTCATAACCGACTTTCAGTCTCAATTTAAATTCAAATTTTTTCCACCATAATTCCTATTTTTATCTCATTGATGACTTAGTATCTCATAATTGAGATTTACCAAAGCGTGATTTTCTTTTCTTTTGTGGCAGAAATGGGCTTCCATAAGGAAATGTGACTGGTGTTTAGAGTGCAAAGCTCCCTTCAATGAGTACCAGCACATCTTCCTTAATAAAACTCATGTCTCACTCATCAGAAATCATGAAACAAATGAAGACCTGAGATGATATTCGAGCCTGTAAAATGAAGACAGCGTTTGGACGATGCCTGGAATGTGGCAAATTGGATCTTGCCCACCGATGTGACGTGTTTGACGGGAAACGAGTGTGTTATTGTCTGAACCGCTGTGTTTGTTTGCTCTCGACTGAGGTCAAGAGGCAGTGAAAGCGTTATGTAGGTCAAAACAAATCCCAGACATCAGGTGACGGTCAGACTTCCTGAAGACACTCTCATTCGCCCCCTGCTGGCCTGAGCGGCCCCCTGCAGACCGAAGGTTAAACCTCAAATGCATTACAAATAAACAGTGCAATGTTACAAGTGGTTCAAGGTTAATCGATAGGGATGTTACAAATGTTACAAAGTCAACACTCACAAAGATTAATTTCTTGTTAATTCAATATTTTAGAGTTGAGCATGTCTACAAAAATAACTAACGTAACTATTCCTTAATTGGGTAAACCTAAAAAAAAGTGGGTGACATATGAGAGAAATAAAACACAGTAACATCAGATTTTCATGGACTGCTATTTTATTTACAAAAACATCGAGCATAAATGAAAAACGTCGCTCACTGTCATGTGACGTACAAACAAGAGCGCTTCTACACGACATCAGCAGTTAAAAGGAGTACGAAATGAGAAGGGCTGGCGTCCCGCAGCTCACCGCAGGGCTAGAACTTGAACTCTTTGTATTTCTTCGCTCCAGAGCGCGTGTCCTGCGGCTGTGCCTTGCGCTTCTTTTGCTGCAAGGAAGACAGAAGAAAAATATTTCAGGAAACACTGGTAAAAACACATGAACCATTTACAAAGATGATACACAAAACACCTTAGTTTACCAGAGACACTTAAACTGGCTTTACTAGAAAATACATTTTATTGCACCCCTTTTAGTGCAGAAATTAATATGGTGATTTTTTTTCTTTTCTTTATAGCATCCTCTCATAATATATTTTATTATAGCATCCTTTGCAAAGCACTTAAAAAAACATGTAGGTCATTTTTTACCTTAAATCAAGTTAGAAAAATTTGGTGTGAAGGCAAGAAATTCTATTTAGAATTGTAAAATGTAGGGATTTTCATGGCAATTAAGCACATTTAGCCTCAGTGAGATGACAAAAAAAGAAAAAAAAAAGAAACAGAATTAAAAATGTCTGATTATTTATGTACAAATGTATATCTTTTTTAAATAAAAAAAAACTAACAATTATAAAAATATATTTAGAAATTGTGTATATAATCAATTGTGCATATATACTAAAAACAAATATGCATAATAAACAAATGTAATATGTAAATATACAGTGGTGTGAAAAAGTGTTGGCCCCCTTCATTGCAACAACTGCAATCAAGCGTTTGCGATAACTTGTGATGAGTCTGTTACAGCGCTGTGGAGCAATTTTGGTCCACTCATCTATGCAGAATTGTTGTAATTCAGCCACATTGGAGGGTTTTCAAGCATGAACCGCCTTTTTAAGGTCATGCCACAGCATCTCAATAGGATTCAGGTCAGGACTTTGACTAGGCCACTCCAAAGTCTTCATTTTGTTTTTCTTCAGCCATTCAGAGGTGGACTTGCTGGGGTGTTTTGGATCATTGTCCTGCTGCAGAACCCAAGTTCGCTTCAGCTTGAGGTCACGAACAGATGGCCACACCACTGTATATGTAATATAAAAATATGTAGCCTATAAAATTATACAAAAAGTAAAAAAGTAAAGCAGAACGATCATTCATTTAATTGGCTGATTTTGTCTTAATTTAAGCAGACATTTGTCCAAAGCATCTAACAAATGAGGAAAATCATAAGAATTGACATAAAAAATGTTTTTTTTTTTTAAAGCTGTATAGATTCTCTATTTTAATGAGAATGATCATGAACAAAGACAATGGGAATCATGAACTAAGCTCATAACACATCCTTTACGCAATACAATAATGGAAATGTGGAGGACAAAATGTAAACACACCTTAAAAATAATCTTAAATTAATGCACTAATCCAAGATATAACTTCCCGTTTCTTTGTTTTTGCAGAGATCTATGATCAGAAGGTTTATGACTGATTGATCAAACGCATTTTTAGAGCTCCATCTGAACTCACCTTCTGTTTGGCGGCGTGTTCGGCCACCATGTCGCTGAAGTCCTCTTTCTCCACCTGCTGCTCTCTGACGTGCTCCTCGTACTTCTGCGTCATGGCCATGGGGTCGAGCTCCAGCTCCTCCGGCGCCAGAGCCACCTCCACCCCCTGAGAGTCTCCACCCAGCACCGAGACTCCGCCCACCTTCCGGCTCATCACCGTCTGCATGCACCACACGAGAGGACCACGCAATCAGAGGGGAAGCAGCAAGCAAACATGACACACACACACACAAACATCTGTCCAAACTCTCAATGGGTTCTCATGCAACGACTAAACAAGCACATCTGCAGTTGGCTGGGAGTGGAGATGTGAAGTCAGCGCTCCTGCAGAGATATAGACACTGAAATCACCCAGACAGAGAGAACTCTGGGACTCTGGGAT
>NW_015506681.1:17480-38061 GCF_001515645.1 Sinocyclocheilus grahami
TTTTTTTTTTAAAGCTGTATAGATTCTCTATTTTAATGAGAATGATCATGAACAAAGACAATGGGAATCATGAACTAAGCTCATAACACATCCTTTACGCAATACAATAATGGAAATGTGGAGGACAAAATGTAAACACACCTTAAAAATAATCTTAAATTAATGCACTAATCCAAGATATAACTTCCCGTTTCTTTGTTTTTGCAGAGATCTATGATCAGAAGGTTTATGACTGATTGATCAAACGCATTTTTAGAGCTCCATCTGAACTCACCTTCTGTTTGGCGGCGTGTTCGGCCACCATGTCGCTGAAGTCCTCTTTCTCCACCTGCTGCTCTCTGACGTGCTCCTCGTACTTCTGCGTCATGGCCATGGGGTCGAGCTCCAGCTCCTCCGGCGCCAGAGCCACCTCCACCCCCTGAGAGTCTCCACCCAGCACCGAGACTCCGCCCACCTTCCGGCTCGTCACCGTCTGCATGCACCACACGAGAGAGGACCACACAATCAGAGGGGAAGCAGCAAGCAAACATGACACACACACAAACATCTGTCCAAACTCTCAATGGGTTCTCATGCAACGACTGAACAAGCACATCTGCAGTGATAAAAACGGTGTAGAGTTGACGTTTCCACCGCCCAGCTGGTGCTCGTTTATCTCTCGCTGTCATTTTAAATGCAAACGAGTGCCATATGGATGGAGTGATTTGCATGTGATGGCTGGGAGAGATCTAATGGAGATGTGAAGTCAGCGCTCCTGCAGAGATATAGACACTGAAATCAACCAGACAGAGAGAACTCTGGGATACGAGGCGGATGCTGTCTGGCTGCGAGGTGACATGATTACTATAAAACACACAAACCAATATGCAACTGTTTATTAATGTGTCTGGTTTTGTTTTTGAAAATTATAAATGGGAAGACGATGCATAGCAGGACTGGATAAGGAAAGATTTCATGATTCGATTAAAGTTAAAATTTGATATAGATTCGTTTAGATGTATATCAGTGTAGCGAATCAGCTCATGGGGAAATATGAATAATTAACCATAACTAAGTCTTAATTTAAGCAGACATTTGTCCAAAGCATCTAACAAATGAGGAAAATCATAAGAATTGACAAAAAATGTTTTTTTTTTTAAAGCTGTATAGATTCTCTATTTTAATGAGAATGATCATGAACAAAGACAATGGGAATCATGAACTAAGCTCATAAGACATCCTTTACGCAATACAATAATGGAAATGTGGAGGACAAAATGTAAACACACCTTAAAAATAATCTTAAATTAATGCACTAATCCAAGATATAACTTCCCGTTTCTTTGTTTTTGCAGAGATCTATGATCAGAAGGTTTATGACTGATTGATCAAACGCATTTTTAGAGCTCCATCTGAACTCACCTTCTGTTTGGCGGCGTGTTCGGCCACCATGTCGCTGAAGTCCTCTTTCTCCACCTGCTGCTCTCTGACGTGCTCCTCGTACTTCTGCGTCATGGCCATGGGGTCGAGCTCCAGCTCCTCCGGCGCCAGAGCCACCTCCACCCCCTGAGAGTCTCCACCCAGCACCGAGACTCCGCCCACCTTCCGGCTCATCACCGTCTGCATGCACCACACGAGAGGACCACGCAATCAGAGGGGAAGCAGCAAGCAAACATGACACACACACACACAAACATCTGTCCAAACTCTCAATGGGTTCTCATGCAACGACTAAACAAGCACATCTGCAGTGATAAAAACGGTGTAGAGTTGACGTTTCCACCGCCCAGCTGGTGCTCGTTTATCTCTCGCTGTCATTTTAAATGCAAACGAGTGCCATATGGATGGAGTGATTTGCATGTGATGGCTGGGAGAGATCTGATGGAGATGTGAAGTCAGCGCTCCTGCAGAGATATAGACACTGAAATCAACCAGACAGAGAGAACTCTGGGATACGAGGCGGATTCTGTCTGGCTGCGAGGTGACATGATTACTATAAAACACACAAACCAATATGCAACTGTTTATTAATGTGTCTGGTTTTGTTTTTGAAAATTATAAATGGGAAGACGATGCATAGCAGGACTGGATAAGGAAAGATTTCATGATTCGATTAAAGTTAAAATTTGATATCGATTCGTTTAGATGTATATCAGTTACGTGTGTAAACAATACAAGGAGAAAATGTCAGGTGGTACATTACCACAATATTAAGGGTTACAATTAACTCCAAATTCATTTGCCATCTATTATTTTTTTTAGCTATAATCCACCCTCAGATATAATTTATATAATTTATAAATTTATATAATATATAATTACGTTTCTACTCATTCCTTATTTAAATATAAACATTTAAATGTTGGCTGTCATAAAAATTTGTTTTCATGTACTCAAATTAGGGGTGTGACAGCACACGTATTCGTACAGAAAGTTTTCAGTACGGGTCTTTCGGTTCGGTGCGCATGTGTACCAAACAAATCGTTCCATTTTTTTCAGGAAATTCAGACAATAAATGCCGTTTTAACACTCTTTGTATATTGCCGTATAACACATCAGTTCTAACGGCAGCACGGAGCGCGAGTGAGCGTGATCACCCCTTCCTCTTTATTACTAGTTATAATACAAAACATACATGAATGAACATCATGTAATCACTCAATTAGTGTTTCAATTGCAGAAAGAAGCTTGTAAATAAAATGTCACGTAGCATTTCATTTACCTCAGGCAAGTCATTAGTGTGCACAGCTCGTTATTTGCTAGAGAAAAGTCTAGTGAAGAGCACTTGCCGAAATATTAGACAATACTTTATTATATTTACTTTAACTCTTAGTGATGTCTTCATTATTTAATGTACGTTTAAATAAATATTTTATTAAACAAGTTATGACACTGTAAACTATTATACTTCAACAACAAATAGAAATTGTATAATTTAGAAGTTAATTGAAAATTTTTTTTTTTTTTTTTGCATACAATTTTCTCATTTGAGTGTTGATTATTATAGTTAAAAATAAACAGTAATTGAATTTAAGTTTGGGCTCTGTTGTTAATTGTAACCTTATAGTAATGTAAAAGGGCTCCCTATAGTTTAGAGCAGAAGCTGAGGTAGATTTTTATCCCTAAGAAAATTGTAATTATAATTGAATTTATTTAAAGAAAGAGCAATTTGTTCAGTAAACCATTGTTAAATAAAAAAAAAATCCTCCTGCAGTACCAAAACCATACCGAACAGTGACGTCAAAACCGAGGTACGTACCGAACCGTCATGTTTGTGTACCGTTACACCCCTAATTCAATTATACATGAAATAATGAAGACTCGCTAACAGGTTAAGTGAAAATATAATGAATATGCAATATAGCCTCCTCTAGAGTTATGTTTTTATAATCAACTAATGAGTTTACAGACATTGATTGGCTTTTCTGAGGAAAACAATATTAAGCAACATTGTTTAGAAGCTGCTTTATTAATGTCTTTATGCGATTAAAACACTGAGCAATTACGTTTTGTGAAGTTGTTTCGTTTCAACTCCTTCTGATGTTCACTCGTTTATTTCATGCAATAACTAGTAGTAAAGATGAAGAGATAATCGGTTCACATGCCACTTGAACTGACATGCTATAGCGATGCCACATTAAAGACTGTCAAAACCCAGTGTATTGTTTGTATTTTGTGGTATAATTGATATAATTTAAAAGCTGAAACTTTGTTTTAAATCAAAAGTAACAAAGCTTACTGTGATTATTGGACGACAGGTGCTAAAAGTGGATAAAATGGGATTTGAAACTGGATGGGAACTGATATTGGTTGCATAAGTGCATTGTTTTAAATCAGCTAAGTTTTATTTAAATGCATATGGATGTTAAAATGAAAGCGTGCGTTTAGGTCCTGTCCCAAGAATTTATAACCCTATCTATGAAATCTCAAGTGAAGTCTCAAAATCTAATTATGAGATAAGCATCACATTTTGATTTCAACCATTAATTTCGCTATGATTTCAATATTTGACATGGCCCTACTCAGTCAATATTAAAGATATAAAGGTTATATTTTCACAGAATGTTCTACGCGTTTATGAAGGATGATTTTATGTAGAAAACAGTCAATCACAAAAAAATGACTTTAGCTGGGTTTTCACAGGCAGGGTCACATTTATCAAACCAAAACTGATCTGAGAAACTGAACAGCCCTATGCGACACGCATCCATCTCTCGCGCACAGCCGTACCGTAGACATGTCGTAGATGTGTGTGGACGCCATCATAGCGGCCCCGACCGGCCCCGTCCTCCTCTCCGGCAGCACCGTGAACAGCTGAGGCGTCTCGTTTCTGAAAACACACACAAACACGAGTTACACAAGCAGCCATTTATCAGACGCTTTCATCTTAAGTGCTTGAGGAAACGATGCTGATAGCTCACCAAACAGCAATTGCAGAGCTCAAACCTACAACATGATGGTTAACAGCCCACATTTCTAAGTACTACAACACACATTAGGCACAAATGTAGCTGGTTCTCATATCACAGCAAGTTTAAAAGTGTGGCTTCTGCAACACTAGAGGAATAATCAAGCCAGCATTGCCATATGGGGCCTGTCAGAGCTCTCACAAAGAGAATAAACACAATGAGTCACAATGTACTGTTGGATTAATTAACCCTGCAAAGCCTACTCTATCATACTTGATACATGAATTAAGGTCTCTAAACGATCAAAAGTTTGCTGGAAAACCTGTTGCACAATCTGCTACATGCCTTCTGTGATCTGATTGACAGTTTAGACTTTTTTCTAAAAAGGTAAAATCTTCGGCTCATCCTTCACGATGTCAAATCTTTACCGATTTTCATAAAGTTAATGCAAGAATAACTATATTGTTAGTAATATTTCGAATTGAATTAACTTAGGTTTACTTGATTATCCATCTTTTTTTCTTTAGTGAATATCAAATATGATCTTCAGGCTTTTGAGGAACATATATTTGCTCATCTCTCGATCATCATTGTATTGCATTGCATAATGTGTTTTGAAACCACAGCTTTGTTTATAAAACTAAGCATTAATATCACCTTACTAAGACATATCATTGAAGATATAGAGTCAGTGACAACTGATATTTATATGTTTTTGTCAGTAGTCTGTGTTATACTGCTATAAATATATAGATTTATATTACAAGATATCAGACTTTCATATAACTTTTTGGCCATTTAAATACCAGCATCTGCACCAAATTGCATATTTTTTGCTTAGCTTGATTCTTTGAAAAAATTAATTTATCTATATATATATCACAGCTTTGTTTATAAAACTAAGCATTAATATCACCTTACTAAGACATATCATTGAAGATATAGAGTCAGTGACAACTGATATTTATATGTTTTTGTCAGTAGTCTGTGTTATACTGCTATAAATATATAGATTTATATTACAAGATATCAGACTTTCATATAACTTTTTGGCCATTTAAATACCAGCATCTGCACCAAATTGCATATTTTTTGCTTAGCTTGATTCTTTGAAAAAATTAATTAATATATATATATATATATATATATGTATATGTATATACACACACATGTATATATACACACATATACACACACACGGTTTTTGCAGACATGAACAAGTTAAATTTAAGACTTTAAGACCTTTTTAATGATATTTGAGCGGTAATGAGACTTTTTAAGGACCCGCGGACACCCTGTATATATACAGCTCCATATTCTCTATATATCACTGTATGAGCCATAAAGGCCTGATGTATCACATGATACATATAAAAAAATATTGCATGCAAACTTTCACATTTTGACAAATTAATTTCATATGAGCAGATGACTTTAAGTGAATAGGGCCTTAAATTTGGCTCTGCTCCTCACATAAACTCGTATTTGCGCAGACACTCACCCGTCCATGGCCTCTTCGATCTTCTTCTTCCTGAGCTCGATGAGCTCTGGAGTCTCCATGCCGGCAGGAACAGAGGAGAAGCCGCCCGGAGTGATCATCCCGCTGTCATAATGAGAGAGAACAGACATCTGTGAGCCCTCATGTCTCAAACACACACAAGCCAATCAGAGACGGACACAGTCTGAGACCCTGAGACGAGCAGCACCTGTCTGCAGGTGTGAAGAAGCCCGTTTCATCAGGTTTCTCCTCATCACTCTCCTCCTCCTCCTCCTCTTCCTCAGACGACTCTTCATCAGACGCCTCCAGCTCGCCCCACGTGGTTCGATCGACTTCCTCCTCCTCTGCTTTGGCCTGTCAACATTATCAGGCAAACCAAACAACAGACTCAAACACCACAGGAAGGAGAAGTGTGTGAAGACATTTTTGCAGTCCTACAATTAGATCTCCTCCCAATGAATGATTAAAATTGCACTCTATTTTTCTCCCCAGGAATAAGGCACATATTCAGGATGTGATTTCGTAGTATGCTCACATGGAAGTCTATGGCGTTGGTGCCGAACACGTCTCCGTACAGCGGTCTTCCCGTCTCGTCCACAGGAGGCTTACCCCAACCGCCCGCATGATACCCAAACGAACAGCCCTGAAAGAGAGAGACACACCTAATTAGGAAGATATCACTGCTTTATATGACCACAACACTAATGAGCTTTACACTGCAGAACAGTTTTACTGAATCGTGTCTTGTTTAAGTCAGATCCTCTAATGGAGACTGATGTGCTTTTGTTAGATCATTAGATTGGTGTTACACGTTACTTTATTACCGGATTACAGACGAAAGTCTGTTCCTTTAAAAAGTTCTGCACATCACTGCTGGAAGTATTAATTGTGAAAAATTCTAATTGCATATTGCAGGCAAACCACATGGTTTGTCATTTTGACTAATGATCATTTTATTGAGATCACACTCACAAAGAGCCATTTCTAGCTAAAGAAATGCACAAATAAACATATATAAAATATACAATATTAATGTAAAAAAATTTTAATACATATATTTACTTTCTAAAAATTGCTAAAGTACATGTATATATATATATAAAGAATTTTAATATATACACTCTATAATCACAATTTCAGAATCTAAAACCAAGCAAATCATAAACATACACATAATCACACACACATACAGTACGCCTACATATTTTAGATATATTATTACCATGTAATAAAATGTACTATGGAGCAAAAAATGCATCAATTTAAGAAACATCTCTCCGATTTAAACTATTCTGCTGCAACCATGAAAGTCAGTGGAGGCTTGTTACCAATGCAACATAACGCAAATGCTAAATGAAAATGTTTTCAGTATAAACAGTTGGCAAATATTGCAGACGATTATGCTTAATAAATTGAGAAGCAGAAATTGTGATCATAAATAAAATGATTCATCATACACACATGCAATCTATGTACTGTATAAAAAATAAAAAATTTACAAAAACGTAAATTAAAATGTGGCTCAGCCAATCAGAATCGAGGACCGGAACTCTCCGTTTTATATTGTTGAATATAAAAGAAGATAAGTCGTACACACTGTTGTTTTATGACCTTGCTCAGGAACAGAATGTGGCAAGAGTAACATAACTGTATGAATATGTATCAGAAATGCATATGCAATTATATTAAGCCCTAAATATACATATTATATTTTTAAAAAGTTTTGAAAGACGTCTCTTCTGCTCACCAAAGCTGCATTTATTTAATCAAAAATACAGCAAAAGTATTGTAAATAATACAATTTTTTTTTTCTATCTGAACATTCTAAAATGTAATTTATTTCTGTGATGCAAATCTGTATTTTCAGCATCATTACTCCAGTCTTCAGTGTCACATGATCTTCAGAAATCAGCCTAATATGCTGATTTCCTGCTCGAGACGCATTTCTGATTATCATCAATGTTGAAAACAGTTGTGCTGCTTCATATTTGTGTTAGTTTATGTATATGAACCCAGATTGTACCTTCTCCTGCAGGGCTTCTCTCATCTCCTGGATGCCGGTTCTCTTGATGAACTCGGGCAGCTCAAACGGAGGTTTCTCTATGCCTCTCTTGCCCTGCAGGTACTTCCTCTTGAAGCACCAGTGACGGGGCACGGGCACCGTGTTCCTGGTGGCCTTCAGGTGCACCAGCAGCTTGGGCTCCTGCGCAGTCACGTCGTGCATCTCCACCACGTCAGGACGCGCCACGAGCTGACAGACAGAGCAGCACACACATTATGAAGCGTGATCATTCAACTTTACCTGACGTTAGTTCTGAAAATACCAATTGCTTACACTCTGAAATGACTTGAACATGTTATCTGAATGCGAAGTAATTTTTTTTAATGCAATTATGATTAAGACGGCTCAGTTATGCATTTCATATTAAAGGATTAGATCACCCAAATTTTGCTGATGATGTACTTAAGCGTTTGTTTCTTCATCAGATTTGGAGAAATGTAGAATTGCATCACTTGCTCAGCAATGGATGCTCTGCAGTGAATGGGTGCCGTCAGAATGAGAGTCCAAACAGCTGATAAAAACATCTCAATAATCCACAAGTAATCCACACCACTCCAGTTCACCAGTTAATGTCTTGTGAAGTAAAAAAGCTGAGTGTTTGTAAGAAACAAATCCAACATTAAGACATCGGAACTTTAAACTGTAACTTCTGACCAAAATATCCATAACATAAGTCCATAATGCATTATAATGCCATTTTCCTCTCACATCAAACACAACCCACGTATTTGTTTAGAGCTGTTTTGTCTTGTAAATGGTGTTTGATCTGTGCAGCAGACCAAGTCCCACGGTTCGACAAGCATGTGAGTGAAATAATAGTGAAAGTTTATCATTTGTACGCACGCAAACGATTTTAAACGGTTTCAGTGAAAGACAATGTAACTCGATTCGTTACTCGCGTGCTGTTTTCTATGTTCACAGACACACACATGAAGCGTGTTTCAAGCGGTGCGCAAACACCATACTGACTCCCCTCTTGAACAGACATATATAAATACAATTATGACAAAATAGCCATCTCGACAATCATTCTGGTAACCAGTCGGTTATGTCATAAGTGGAAGAGCACAGCGGAGAAATAAATCGGATATGTATCATTATATTGGATCCGTGCATCAGGTCTTAAAGGGGCAGTAGCCTATAAATACCTGCTGCTGTCATTAATGCTACTCAAACAACAAAATGTTTTTGACAGAGATGAATCAATCTATATTTAATGTATACAGTGAGCACTATGCAGTGTTATTTTACACTTAATTATTACATTTCTGTACCTGAATATCACCAACCTTACTTTATTTGTAACATTGTTCAGTTGTATTTATCTATGTTTGTAATTTGTGTTCGTGTTCTTATTTTTACTGGCTGCTGACTTGTCTCTTTAATCATGTTCCTGTGGCTCAGTGGTAGAGCTTTGCGTTAGCAGCACAAAAGGTCATGGGTTCGATTCCCAGGGAACACACATACTGGTAAAAAAAAAAATATTTAGCCTGAATGCTGTGTAAGTCGCTTTGGATAAAAGCGTCTGCTAAATGCATACATTATTATTAATTAATTAATTATTATTATTATGTTCGATCTTTCTTAGGCTAGGAGTTTTTGCTGTGGTATCGAAGAAGTACTTAGCTTTGAGTAATGGAAAGCAAAGTTACATTGAATTTTTTTTTTTTCCTTGCCGATCAGAAAAACGATCCGAGGCTCAAAAACCATAATATGAGCTGAACCGTGAGATTTGTGATCCATCCTGATTCAGACGAGATGACTTCACTGGATGAAGCTTTATTATTGCTCAACAGAAGCAACAGATTCAATTGAAAAATGTCTTGATGGATTTGTTTCTTACAAAAATGCAGCTTCTCACTTCACAAGAGTGGTGTGGATTATTGTGATGTTTTTATCAGCTGTTTGGACTCTCATTCTGACGGCACCCATTCACTGCAGAACATCCATTGCTGAGCAAGTCATGCAATGCTAAATGTCTCCAAATCTGTTCCCATGAAGAAAAACTCTATCTTGAATAGCGACCATTCCTTTAATCACATTTACAGTTAAAAGATATTCAATTAATCAGTTAATATACATTTTAATCTAAAGGTATTGAACTCGGAGGTGGTTTTAGGAGTCATTTTGATCAAATGAAGAGAAAAACAGAAATGGCACATTTGTTACCTGCTTGAGCTCTGCCACCGTCAGCCTGTTCATCCTCCTCAGTTTCTTTTTGGACAACTTCGGCATGTCTTTTCTGGCTTCCTGTCAAACAGGAAGTGGACGGCGTTAGACAGGAATATCATCAGGAATCTACAAGATCTAGAAGGGGCCTTCAACTCACCTCGTCACTGTCATCGCTGTCTTTCTTCTCCAGCTCGAACCCCTTCTTCTTAAATGAAAGGATTTCTGGCTTTTCAGGCTTCTCTGGCTCCTTTTCCTTCTCCTTTTTCACATCATCCGTCAGCTGTGATAGAAAGCCATTGAGTGGCACATCCAGCAAAATATGAGTTATTTTCAGTCTTTAAAATATCAGTCTAGGTGAATGAAGCAGGATGGATGTCAAACTGTGATGGAGGAGTATGAATTATGCATCAAACTCCAAACAAGCTTCTTATACATTCTCATATCATATAAGTTTTGCAGTTTAGTTTCAGCAAACATTCTTTTTGGAGCTTAGGAAATGTTGCGCTCTGAAAGTTACAGCACTCATCTCAAAACATCAATAAATGTAGCATTGTCTGACCTTAAACGTCTCAAAGATCCTCTTGAAGATGATGTAGTTTGGGTCGTAGACCGCAGGCTCCTCCGTCACGTACTCAATCTCCACCTCGGGCTCCTTCTCACGGCTCTCCTCTTTCTTTTTCTCCTCCTCCTGCTGCTGCCTCTTCTTCTTGTTCTTCTTTTTCCTGTTCCTGCGCTTGCGATTTTTCTATAAGTAAACAAGGAGAAATTCAGAGAGAGTTTGCAGAACGGCAAGTTAGATCAATGAGAGCCTTGCAAATGCTGCTAAAAAACATGAGGACACCTACATCTTTTTTAGAAAGACCACTTTCATCGTCCTCATCCGAGTATCCACGGGCGGAGGAATTATTCATATCCATCTCTTCCTCATCACCTTCCTCTGTGGATAAAACCAGCAACAGAGATGATTACTTCTGCATTGTTTGAATGCAAGCACTCTTTCTCTAACAAAAGACAATTCATGTTTTAAACCAGCTAAATTACAAACCTTTTCTAGAAAGCTCAGATTTGTTAGGCAAATTTTAAATAAATAGTGCAAGAGTTCATATAATGAATTACAAGCTAAACTACAAAAAAAAAAAAAATACAGCACTAATTTTCACTATGATTTTATTCATTCTCACACCCTCAGCTTATAAACTGGAGTCTCAAAAGTAAACTCAGTGTTCCTCCCACTGATAATTAGACTCGATGTGCTGAAGTGCTCTCATCTCATAAATATGATCATTAGCAACATTAAGGTGGCATTTAAGCATGAAATAAACCCTGTGGATTGGCAGTCATAGTGTTGCTGCTCATAGTGACCTGTAGGGGCGATGCTGAGCTGCTCCTGCCTCATTTCCTTCAGCTGCAGGATCTTCTCCAGAGCCTGAGGAATCTTCGGCCCGATGCCGACATCTTCACCTGGCCACGACTGAACAAACCAAACAAGTCAAGATTAGGGAAGAGATTGGGTTTGTGTGTCAAACCGATCATGCATTGAGGCTTTCAGGATCTCGCACCTCTCTGGCATCTTCTCCCGGAGGGGGCGGGACTTTCTGCCGTTGATTGGCAGATTGTAGCAACAGAGAAACACCTGGAGGGGTGGGGCCACCCTGAGTCCCAACTACAGGAGGACAGAAATCATGTCTAAAGTAAAAATCACCCTTATCAGTAACAGATTTGAAGGCTGCAGTCATCTCAATCTAGTCTGGTTGGCAAAAGGCAAGACAGATAAGGTGAATTAGGTAAAAAAAAATAATACTAATAATTAAACATACTCCCTATGTTAATGGAATACATTGCAACCTTTTTTTGGTGTTACAAGTTTTCTGAAATGTTATGTTTAAATACACAAATGAGGCATTATGTAAGTAAATATGCACTTGCATACATTTCCAGAAAATAAATCTGAGCATTCATTTTGAGAAAACAACCTTTAAAAACATGTGCTATGACTAAAATCTACAGGCACAGTGTACTAAAATAAACACTTGAATGTGTATTTTGAACGTTTTCTTTCCACTAGTCCGAAATAACATGTTATGAAAAGCCAAATATTTCTTAAATCTTAAAATAAACCAGTGCAAGAAAAAAATGTGTTTGCCTGTAGTGTCTTGCCTATTATATATTCTTAGTAAAATAAAAACAAAAGGCATCGAATCAGCATGATATCATAAAATCGATGTCGATGCATAAATTCAGAGCTGTTAAAGAAAGCATGCTGGCGAATGGGCATTTTGCCATATTTCTGCAGTATGAAGGCTGAGGGGCGCTGACCTCTGAGAGGCGGGATGGGGGGCAGGAGGTTGGGTCGTGGTCCCAGTTCAGGTCCTCTGGTGCCTGGTGGCGCCCCCTGCTGAATTTTAGCAAGTTCCTGCTGCCTCTCATGTTCCAGAAGCACAGCAGCAGCCTGAGAGAGAGACAAACAGTCACTTGTTTTTGTACAAACTTAACACATGCACAATCTACGTCACGAATACACATCAAAACATTTAGACCATTTAGCCATTTAAAAGTTTGGGTCTGTACGTTTTTTTTTTTGTCTTTTATGCTCAACATTTATTTGACATAAAATACAGTAAAAACAGCAATATTGCGAACTATTACAATTCAGAATAACTATTTTCCCACGTGAATGTATTTTAAAATGCAATTTATTCCTGTGATGTAAAACTGAATTTTTTAGTGTCACGTGATCCTTCAGAAATCATTCTAATATGCTGATTTGAAACATTAATTATTATCAATGTTGAAAACAGTTGTGCTATTCAATAGTTTTGTGAAAAGTGTGATACATTTTTATTTTGATTCTTTGAATAATGAATAGAAAGCTCAAACACATTGTAATAATATTGTAACTAGAGGTCGACCGATGTATCGGTTTTGCCGATTAATCGGCACCGATAGTTGATTGCTGGAACTATCGGTTATTGACAAAAATCCATGCCGATAGTTTTCCGGGTTGCGTCCATTGTTGGAACGGCTGAGATGGGTCTGCTGTCATTACACAATGCGAGAGCAGCCTCTAGTGGTTGAAATCACTGACCGCACGTGCTATTTGTTTAGACACGTGATACTGCACGCTGAACAGAGCGGGAAACTTCAGACACGGATTTAAATGCAGCCGACAGAAAATCCTGCCGCGCCACAGAACGCCATTCACATAGTTTTCCTTTAAATTACATTATATTGGTCCCGAATCGTTGTTAATGTACATAATGAATTGTGCATTTTCAGCAAAACGTTTGTCTTTCTGTGGCTCTAATAAAGTTTTTTAAACACCAAACTTCAAACTCATCCATGTCAAATTGTTCATTTTTGAAGTAAACTTGTGTCTGTTTGGTGATTAAATAAACAGTTTTAGACCGCTGCTCGAGTTGAACGCGACGCGTCCGGAGTGTGTGTGATACCGGTGAGTTCTCCTAGACTCAGCGCTGCACTTTTATTTTGATTAGATAATCAAGTGTTCAAGAATAGAAGCAGTTCAAGTCTGAGAGTATACATACAATATCCATATGTATATAATTTTAATGCTATAGCCTTTGTGTATATATTTAAAGATGTGCCTCTAAGCATGACAGTTGAAATGAAATGGTAACATAATTTCAACATTTACTATTATTATTTTTTTACTACTACTACTAGCATGGTTCAGTACTGTTTTTGTTAATAAAGCACTATTTAATTTTTGTTCAGTATCAATTTTAAAACTATCGGTTAATTAATCGGTATCGGCCAGTGTGGTCCAACCTAGCTATCGGTATCGGCAAAATCCACTATCGGTCGACCTCTAATTGTAACTGTCACTTTTGATGAATTTAATGTGTCTTTGCTGAATAAAACTACTAATTTCTTAAAAATAATCATACTGACCCTAAAAGTTTGAACAGTAGTGCATAAATCATTCACAATCAAACAGCTGAAACTGCTTGAGCGATATGGCAGAAATCCTTCTGAGTTTAGCAGCACGGTTGAAAACAGCAATAAGAATAAGTATTTTCTCACCCGTTTCTGCTGCTCTAGGAGTTCCTGCTCCTTCATCTGCTCATCCATCCCTCGCGAATCACCCTGAACACACACACATACAGCTGTAAACAACAGCCTGAGACACAAGTAAAACTTTCATTTCAATAAACTCCTAACTCTGGTTCACCATTTAACCCGTTTAGCATAGCATTTTAGTTCTAAATTTTAAAAAAAGCTTCTTATTTTGAAGTTAAACATGTGAGTGTTTGCGCTGATTGATAAGGAACGAGATGCACTCGTGCATATCTTTGATCGTAATGCTCAGAATGCATTGCAAAAATTAAAAGGACTGTTTGATGGAAGTCACCGAGCAACAGAAGTGGAACTTGACGGTAAAGTCATGCAACTGAGGTCTGCATGTGAGTGAGATGTAAGGTTTCACACTAGAGGTCTGCACAGGCTTTAAACTGAAGCCCGAACCCGACCCGTACCATGCATTTTAGTTCTAAATTTTAAAAAAAGCTTCTTATTTTGAAGTTAAACATGTGAGTGTTTGCGCTGATTGATAAGGAACGAGATGCAATCGTGCATATCTTTGGTCGGTAATGCTCAGAATGCATTGCAAAAATTAAAAGGACTATTTGATGGAAGTCACCGAGCAACAGAAGTGGAACTTGACGGTAAAGTCATGCAACTGAGGTCTGCATGTGAGTGAGATGTAAGGTTTCACACTAGAGGTCTGCACAGGCTTTAAACTGAAGCCTGAACCCGACCCGTACCAGAGATCGTCTGACCCAGCCCGACCTGAGCGGCACAGTTCAATTTAGAGACCGAACCCGACATCTTTTTTTTTTTTTTTTCCCACAACGAATAGCCAATTTTTTTTTTTTAAATGCTATATTTCACAATTGCATGCAACGGTCAGTAAACAAATACATGTAAAGAAACAGAATCATTAAGGCTCGGCCAGTTCACAAGGCAAAAGAAAAAGCACTTACCAGTTATGAAAGTTTATGAACATCAGGTGCCTCGGTCACATAAATTCTGCCGAGTTTTTGAATGGTTGTATACGACAAGACGATAATTCTTCCATCATGCAAATTATGGTCATTTTCGTCAGTTAAGGCTCGTTAGCATTCGGTCTGCTTTAAATCAGACACAGAGATGCAGTGCGGTAAGATCGCATTTATTTGAATTAATATCATTTATTTGAATTAGCGAGAGAGAGAAAGAAAGAGCGAGTTGCGTGTGTGAACCTGCATCTGCGCGCCTCTCTCTACAAGCAATGAGGCTTAGTTCCCTCAAAAACAGCGATTTTACCCCCTCATTGCAGAGAAATATAAAGTTGCGAGTCAGTAGCCTGTCGAAGCTATTTTACTAATAAAAGTTTCCGTGCGGTGTTGTTGTGTGCTATAATGTGTGTGCGTGCGTCTATGAAAGCAGTGTAGCCTACTGCATATAGTTTTAGCTAAGCTATAAACCCGAGCCCGACCCGAAGCTATTCATTAAACATTAACCCGAACCGAAACCCGAAAGTATTTCGGGTAGCAGCTTTAAATCAGACACAGAGATGCAGTGCGGTAAGATCGCATTTATTTGAATTAGCGAGAGAGAGAAAGAAAGAGAGAGAGTTGCGTGTGTGAACCTGCATCTGTGAAAAGTTTCCGTGCTGTGTTGTCGTGTGCTATAATGTGTGTGCGTGCGTCTATGAAAGCAGCGTAGCCTACTGCACATAGTTTTAGTTTAGCTATAAACCCGAGCCCGACCCGAAGCTATTCATTAAACATTAACCCGAACCCGACCCGAAACCCGAAAGTATTTAGGGACCCGTCGGGCTCGGGTCGGGTAGCAGACCTCTAGTAGCCTATTGGTATCAGTGATACTGGCCTTCAGTCATAAAAAACATGCCATTAAACTATTATTAAAAATGTACTGTCTTTAGGTTGTTTGTACATTAATTTGAAGATTGAATGTAAAATTATTGCAATATAAAAGTATATTTAAAAACATTAATTTTAGGTGGGATTAATCGCAATTAATTTCAGAAAAAAATGTGTGATTAATTTGTATTATATATACATATACACATACATATACATATATATTCACATTAAGATCATTCACTCTGAAATACACCACATTAAGCAACATAGGTTGTGAACAACAATACATGCTTAATTTATAATGTTTTTCTCATTATAGCCATGAGAAATGAGCAAAAGAGGGTTAAATGTGATGAAAATGGTCATAATGCAAAACAAAGCTTCATTATCTTCGTGTGATTTTAAGATAATAAAAAAAAACAGTCAGACATGTTCTGGAAAGATTCACCTCGTGAGATTCAGACCATTATCACGTTTTACTATAAAAGCAAAATAAAGCTCGCTCATTAACCCCCGAAAAACTAAAAGCAAGAACTCAAAGCAGCTCCACGTATACATCCACACCAAATCACCAGAGCGAAACGGAGCGTGCGGAAAGCGCCGATGGCTTTTCAACTTTAAAAAGGCGAAAAGAAAAGAGCCTTATCACCATAACAAGGCCTTATCAGACAACAAACCTCTCTTCCCGTGACTTTCATCTTGCGCACTTGTTCCACTGATCTTATGAATAAATCATAAAGGCCGTCCCCCCTTCGGCTCGCAGCAGTGCATGCCCTGTAAAACACAGAGAAGTGTTTATGGGAGATAAGAGCCACAGAGGTTGCATTCCCAATAACGCCTTTTATCACTCCTTGTCCTCCCCGAGCATCGACTTTTATGACGCACACCCACGACAGCAGAATGGATAATTAGGGGAGTTTGTGGAGTCGACACCATCCCGGCCGTGATAGAGGAGCCAAAAAGTTTCCGTGCGGTGTTGTTGTGTGCTATAATGTGTGTGCGTGCGTCTATGAAAGCAGTGTAGCCTACTGCATATAGTTTTAGCTAAGCTATAAACCCGAGCCCGACCCGAAGCTATTCATTAAACATTAACCCGAACCGAAACCCAAAAGTATTTCGGGACCCGTTGGGCTCGGCTCGGGTAGCAGACCTCTATTTCACACACAGAGCTGTGTCTCTCCCTCACCTGCGCTGCTCTGTCGTCGTGCTGCATCATGCCCATGTGGATGGGTGGAGGGCCGCCCATCATGTTCATGGCCTGCATCATGTTCATGCCCGGCGGCAGGGGCATAGAGGGCATCGGGGGCATGGGCGGCAGACCTGGCATCTGAGAGACACACACACAACAACACGGAGATACTTGCCTTTGCGAACACAACTAATTGAAACACAAAGACAGAGAGGGAATAAACTAAACATGGCAGTACCGTAGTAGTCATGACCTTGTCATCTCCTCCTTGCATGTTCGGCTTAGTTAAGATCATCCCAGACTGCAGAAGAGATTAACGTTAAACTCAGAGAAAGAAATGCATCTTATGAGCAGACCTGCACTTAAAAAGCCTGCATGTGTTACCTGTGCGTAAGATTTCAGTCGGTCTATGAGCTCCTCTCTGGGACCTGAAGAACACAAAACACAAAGAGATGGAGCACAAAAGCAGTGTTAAGTCGCTGGGGGATATTTGTAGCAATAGCCAACAATACATTGCATGGGTCACAATTATAGATTTTTCCTTTTATGCCAAAAATCATTAGGATATCAAGTAAAGATCATGTTCCATGAAGAGATTTTGTAAATGCCCTACTGTAAATATATCAAAACTTCATTTGTGATTAGTAATATGCATTGCTGGACTGAATTGAACATGGTTTTAATGGAGTATGACTGTATTTAAATCAGTTTTCAGTGTTATTATATCACACAAACATTCACACTGCGCTTCACGAGCGACTTCATTAACGCTTAGTTTATGCCCTTCACAGTCGTGCGTGTCTTAATCACCCGAATACATGTAAATACAGCTTCCCAGAAGACGTATTCACACGTGCGACACACTTTAGCGCGAGGCTTTGCGCAGTAAAGGCCTGAGCAGCAGACAGGGACACAACAGGCTAACCGGCTAACGCGAGCGATAAGGCTAGCCAAACTCCGCCACAGAGCTCGTATTCAAACGTTTTCATCTCACCCATGTTAGGTGCTCCAAACTCGGCCAGCTTGGCCTGCAGCTCGCCGTGAGTCCATGTGTTAATGGCTGTATTTGAATCAGCGCCCGGCGGCCCGTCGCTAGCCATGATGAAGCTCTACGGAACAAACGCGCTCAGGCGCAAGGGATCACGGGAACGCCGCGCACTGCCTCATGGGGCTTGTTGTTCATTACGTCGCGCAGTGTGCAAATATGGAGTATGTTATCAAATGTTGGCACACAGGACAGATAACTCGTTAAAAATAATATTAAATCTGTTTAACCAAACTTGGGATACTGGACATCTTCCTTCAGTGTGGAAACAAGCAATAATAGTACACGTTCTTAATCAGATCCTTCTAGTTACAGACCAATTGCCTTCCCTGTTGAAAAAACCAGCATATGCTGGTTAGGTATGTTTTGACGCATCTGTGAAAAGTTTCCGTGCTGTGTTGTCGTGTGCTATAATGTGTGTGCGTGCGTCTATGAAAGCAGCGTAGCCTACTGCACATAGTTTTAGTTTAGCTATAAACCCGAGCCCGACCCGAAGCTATTCATTAAACATTAACCCGAACCGAAACCCAAAAGTATTTCGGGACCCGTTGGGCTCGGCTCGGGGAGCAGACCTCTATTTCACACACAGAGCTGTGTCTCTCCCTCACCTGCGCTGCTCTGTCGTCGTGCTGCATCATGCCCATGTGGATGGGTGGAGGGCCGCCCATCATGTTCATGGCCTGCATCATGTTCATGCCCGGCGGCAGGGGCATAGAGGGCATCGGGGGCATGGGCGGCAGACCTGGCATCTGAGAGACACACACACAACAACACGGAGATACTTGCCTTTGCGAACACAACTAATTGAAACACAAAGACAGAGAGGGAATAAACTAAACATGGCAGTACCGTAGTAGTCATGACCTTGTCATCTCCTCCTTGCATGTTCGGCTTAGTTAAGATCATCCCAGACTGCAGAAGAGATTAACGTTAAACTCAGAGAAAGAAATGCATCTTATGAGCAGACCTGCACTTAAAAAGCCTGCATGTGTTACCTGTGCGTAAGATTTCAGTCGGTCTATGAGCTCCTCTCTGGGACCTGAAGAACACAAAACACAAAGAGATGGAGCACAAAAGCAGTGTTAAGTCGCTGGGGGATATTTGTAGCAATAGCCAACAATACATTGCATGGGTCACAATTATAGATTTTTCCTTTTATGCCAAAAATCATTAGGATATCAAGTAAAGATCATGTTCCATGAAGAGATTTTGTAAATGCCCTACTGTAAATATATCAAAACTTCATTTGTGATTAGTAATATGCATTGCTGGACTGAATTGAACATGGTTTTAATGGAGTATGACTGTATTTAAATCAGTTTTCAGTGTTATTATATCACACAAACATTCACACTGCGCTTCACGAGCGACTTCATTAACGCTTAGCTTATGCCCTTCACAGTCGTGCGTGTCTTAATCACCCGAATACATGTAAATACAGCTTCCCAGAAGACGTATTCACACGTGCGACACACTTTAGCGCGAGGCTTTGCGCAGTAAAGGCCTGAGCAGCAGACAGGGACACAACAGGCTAACCGGCTAACGCGAGCGATAAGGCTAGCCAAACTCCGCCACAGAGCTCGTATTCAAACGTTTTCATCTCACCCATGTTAGGTGCTCCAAACTCGGCCAGCTTGGCCTGCAGCTCGCCGTGAGTCCATGTGTTAATGGCTGTATTTGAATCAGCGCCCGGCGGCCCGTCGCTAGCCATGATGAAGCTCTACGGAACAAACGCGCTCAGGCGCAAGGGATCACGGGAACGCCGCGCACTGCCTCATGGGGCTTGTTGTTCATTACGTCGCGCAGTGTGCAAATATGGAGTATGTTATCAAATGTTGGCACACAGGACAGATAACTCGTTAAAAATAATATTAAATCTGTTTAACCAAACTTGGGATACTGGACATCTTCCTTCAGTGTGGAAACAAGCAATAATAGTACACGTTCTTAATCAGATCCTTCTAGTTACAGACCAATTGCCTTCCCTGTTGAAAAAACCAGCATATGCTGGTTAGGTATGTTTTGACGGTTTCGTAGGGGTCGGAATACAATGGATTCTGTATTGTAGAGTCAGACACAAGGAAAGCACAGACCAACAAAGAAGTAGTAATAGCAGTCTTATTTGATGTGAAGAAGGCATACGTAGGAAGATCTTTGTATGCGGATGACGGGGCTTTGTGGATTAGAGGCCGCAATGTATCGTATGTCAATAAGAAAATGTAAGCTGCAATTGATGAAGTGGAAAAATGGACCCAATAAATGGGGATTTAAATTATCTGTAGGAAAGACACAGATTATTTGTTTTTCAAGGCGGCACAAAATCTCACCCCTTTCTTTGA
>NW_015506681.1:38676-43531 GCF_001515645.1 Sinocyclocheilus grahami
ATATTGGGCACTCATGAGATCTGTTCTTGACTATGGATGTATAGCGTACATGTCGGCAGCAGAATCAAACTTCAAGGAATCAGATGTATTGCAAGCTCAGGCCCTGAGAATCTGTAGTGGGGCATTCAAATCATCTCCGGTATCATCAATGCAGGTGGAAATGGGAGAAATGCCATTAACGATTAGAAGATTAAAATGAATGATGGCATACTGAGTCAATCGCCAAGGACAAAATGAAAAATATCCTGTCAAAAGTGTATTGAAAGAATGCTGGGAACATAATGAAACCAATTGTACAAGTTTTGGGTGGATAGGTGATGCTAAAGCAAGAAATATAAGATTACATAAATTACAGTACAGTAATACAGTATCAATTTCCTCTATTCCTCCCTGGTTATTCCCCTTGCCAACTGTTGACCTTAGTATACAGCAGGAACTGAAAAACAATTATAATCAACTTCCGATATAGTATATAGTCCAGAAGTATTTTGAAAAACATCTCCCACAGTCAATGGTTTTATTTACAGATGGATCCAAGGATCCTGATACAGGATATGCAGGTGCAGCAGTATATATTCCAATGTGTGAATTTTATATTAAGAAAAGAGTAACCAACCATTTGTCAGTATATGCTACAGAACTATTGGCAATATTATTGGCCCTACAGTGGATAGAAGAGAAGGACTAAATAACACTGTCATTGCATCTGATAGTTTTTCTGCACTTGAAAGTATCAAATCTGGCAGGTCATCAGTTAGGATGAATATTATTAACGAAATATTCTGCAAGATGTATGAAATGAAAGTTAAGGGTATGTCTACACAATTCATTTGGGTTCCTGTTCATGTTGGTGTGGAGGGAAATGAGAAGGTGGATATTCTGGCTAAGCAAACTCTAAGAATAAAGTAAGTAGATCTACATATTCCATTAAGTAAAGCAGAAGCTAAAGTATACATTAGAACATATACACAATCAGTTTGGCAGATATATTGGGATGACCATGGAACGGGTAGACATTTGTATAATATGTAAAAAACAGTTGATGCTGGGAGAAAGGAGAGTAGAAATCGAAAGGAAGGCAATATCATTACACGTCTTAGAATTGGACATACTGGACTTAATAGTACGTTAAATAGAATTGGTAAGCACCCAACTGGGGAAAGTGTACACTGTAATCAACAAGAAACAGTTGAACATGTACTCCAATGTGTAAAGTAGACATTTGTATAATATGTAAAAAACAGTTGATGCTGGGAGAAAGGAGAGTAGAAATCGAAAGGAAGGCAATATCATTACACGCCTTAGAATTGGACATACTGGACTTAATAGTATGTTATATAGAATTGGTAAGCACCCAACTGGGGAATGTGTACACTGTAATCAACAAGAAACAGTTGAACATGTACTCCAATGTGTAAAATACAACAATGAGAGATGTCGCCTTATTCAGTCAATGAAGAAAGTTAAACACCATGACTTTTCTTTGTCAGGTTTATTGGGGAAATCAGCTAACAAGATATATGATGATACTATTAGGTTTATAAAATAATGTGAATTGAGTAAGAGAATATAGATAGTATATGTGTGTGTGTGTATGTATGTGTGTATATGTGTGTGTATGTATGTATGTATATATATATATATATATATATATATATATATGTTTTGTTTGTTTTATATGGCTTTTTCCCCCTCTTTCGCCAATAAAACACCAAAGAAGATGAAGAAGTTTGCAAATAACGCGCTTCTGGGAGTTAGTTTTGGGTTATAAAAAAGAAAAAAAAGAAAAAAAATAGCCTACGTTCTGGAAAGGTTGAGTCTACACTGAACACCCAAAAATAACCAAACGGAAAATATATGGAAACGTTATCGTTCTGCGTTTATTCTAATACTAGGCTATTAGTTTGTTTGGTTTTATTTTATTTCTAGATTTTCCGTTTTCATTTTGATTTTATTTAAAGTTTTAGTAATTTTGTTGTGTGATTCATTTATATTAGTTTTTCATGTGTTTTTTTTATTATTTATATATTTCATATAATTATATATATTTTTTTATTATTATCAGTTTTAGCTTTAGTTTAAAGGTAGGTAAACTGAATTAAACTGAAAAAAAAGTTGCCTTGGTAACTAGCTGAAATAACTATTTTATATAGGCTATCTTAATTTATTTCAGTTAACGTTTAACCATAAAACGTGCACTTGTTTTAAAGGGGTCATATGATGCGATTTCAAGTTTTGCTTTCTCTTTGGAGTGTTACAAGCTGATTGTGCATAGATAAGATCCCTGAAGTTGCAAAGACTAAAGTCTCGAAACCAAAGAGATATTCTTTATCAAAGTTAAGACTCTGCCACGCCCCCCTAAAACGGCTCGTTCTAACACGCCCCCACATATCTACCTCACTACATTTCTCGCCTGGGCAAATGGTTTTATTATGGGATGCGCTTGCCATGTTCTGCCTCAAGGTGGCGGGCTTTCTAACAACAGCATTGACTTGATCGGTGTGGCGTCATAGCTGTGTGGGCGGAGTCGGCGTGGGGGCAATTGGAAAAGCATGGTGTTGACTCAGAATGGCCTACATAAAATTATTTCTGCTGCTCGACAGAGCAACATACGCATATAAACTGAGCCGTATTGGGTCGGACTGTCCGTACGGAATCTGTGACTGGACCAACGACCCAACGGAATGGCCAGAGGTGTCTTTCCCCACATTGTTTGTTACCTAATTGAGCAAGAGACAGCTTAGGCTACTACAAGCCTGTAGGAGACGGCTTATGAAAGTAAAAACAACATGTTTAACCATGGTATCTGTAGTAAAACTGTGGTTACAGGCTACAATTGGTAATAAAAAACATGGTTAGCCTACTATACTTTTACTATAGTAATACCATTGTTAATTTTCGTAAGGGATTGTGTATAATAATATGAAATAAATGTTTTATTAGATTATATATCACCTAGGAGGGTTACTGTGATCTTATAGTTTATATATTGCTTATACATTTTCCATTGTTAAAACTAATATTATATTTATATTAAAATATAATATTATAATATAAAACAAATAATTTAAGCTAAGTTTGCTTAGCGTTTTGCTTCGTTTTGTTGCGTCGCGTCGACCGCGTAGCTACGCTCTTTGATTGGTCCACTGGATGCTGCACGCGTTCCGTCCCCAGCTCCGAGACGCGTCGCGTTTATCACGCATTGCGCAGACGCGCCCCGGATCCGCTGGGCGTTTGTGCTGCTGGCGGGCTACAATCAGCTGCTAGACGTTAAACTACACGAACTCCAGATGTGCAGAGGCTCGAGCAATAGTCAAAACCTCTGGATTATATAGAGTCTTTGCTCATACTCGGAAGTGCACTGCAAATCAAGGTAAGTCTGAACGAACGCTTTGGACTTTTCTGCATCCGTCGAGACTTTGTTTCACTTTTGTACTTTCACTCCTGTGTTGCCGATAACACATACGTTTCACGTAAAGGTTGTATTATAGATTAACTGTTCATCAGGCAAAAGTCTTAACATCTTTTAACCTTTAAAACGTCAAAAGACGTGTGAACTTCATTTCCTTGTTTTGCTGTGCCTTTAAACGGACCATCATTGGCTCTCGTATTGTTTGCATGCATGCATTGCTTTTATAAACTGGGGAATCATTCAGTAACATGCTTAGTGTGTGTGAATGCATTGAATCCGTTTCCACTCTGTTTACATCTAGACTGCATTCACATTGACTTCTCCATAGCATCTGAATAGTTTGAGGCTGAATGCATGCATGCATGGCTATTAAAAGCCCTTTAAACACACACACACACACACACACACACACACGGTCAGCTGTTGTGGTCAGTGTGGGTTTACTGAATGACATAGGAAGTGATGAAAGCAAGGGCTGTTTCACCATATAACCCTAGTATTTCTTATCTAAAACCCACACCCAGGCCACTTTGGTAGCACCAAGGAAAAACTTGCAGTGTTACTTCAACTTAATGTTTTAGATGCCACAGACTCCCAAATATGACCATCCTTGCGAGAGGAACCACCGTCCTACAATATAAAAAGCATCTATAGTTTTTTACATTTTATTTAAATACCAAATTTATATTGTGAAAAATTGCTAAGTTTATTATTTGTAATTATTTACTCATTTATTACTTAAAAATACATTAAAATATATAGAAAAAAATATATTTATTTAATATGCATGTTGTTTATTTTTACCGACATTTTTATTATTTATTTTTACATTTTGTTTCCACTGAGAAAACCGTTTGAAAACCCCTGGACCCTTCGGTTTCCTTTTGGCTCTTGTATTTTATGCTGCTTTGTATTAAAATCACATCACACCTAGATGTAACCTGAGACTGCGCTCCACACAGAAGTGTTATTCTGCCGCTGTTGACATGTGATCGTATCACAGCAGACACTAAAGCAGCATTTCTATGGGTGTAAGCAGAAGCACCACTATTTACATAAGGAAGAATGGACATGTGCCATGGCTTGCAGGACTCAAAGCGCAGAGGAAAGAGTGTCATTGTATGTCTATAATAGTGAGAAGTGCAGTGGTGGTTGAGGGTGTTGTCTGTGGATTCTCTGAGTGACAGTCAGCCACGCCCAGAAATACGGAAAATCCTGCCTGTAGGCTACAGTGACCTGACCTCACCAAACAACCTCTGCTGTTCACTCACATTAGGAAAGAGTACAGAGTTAGTAGCTGCAAACCGGAATATTTTTTTAAAAGAATTCAAGTTATCGTTGCTTACCTTTGATCAATGTTTAATTTAAGTGTATAAGTTAATTTCTGCACCATTAATTGCACCAAACGGCAAAATAATTTTTGACTAATATATATATATATAT
>NW_015506681.1:43541-44469 GCF_001515645.1 Sinocyclocheilus grahami
CTAATATATATATATATATATATATATATATATATATATATATGCACAAAGAAATGTTATGTATATATTCAGTTCTAGTCTATTCTATTCTATTCTGTTCAACACACATTATATAATATAGCTGGTGTTCTGGTATCTGAGGTCTTGTGGAACACATTTTCCCTCAAACGATGTCTCTGTAATCTTTTTCTCAGTATGTGAATGTCTTGAGTCTCTCTGTGATCAGTCGATGCATCTGTTCAAAGACTGAGGTTTCATGATGTGTCTTTACTTGTTTTTCATTAACTAGCCCATCCTTCACCAGAGAGCTATGAAACCGATGTTCACACCCCCACCGGAGACAAATTCAATCATTTATTTTGGTATTTTTGTATATCGAAAATAGCAGAGGACCTAGGACAGATCCTTGTGGCACTCCATATTTTACTGGTGATAATTGAGATGACTCCCCATTTAAATGAACAAGGTGGTAGCGATCGGACAGGTATGATATAAACCATCTTAAAGCCTGCCCTTGGATACCTGTATAGTTTTGTAATCGATCTATGAGTATGTCATGATCTATAGTATCGAATGCAGCACTAAGATCAAGTAAAACTAGCAATGAGACACAGCCTTGGTCTGACGCAAGAAGCAAGTCATTTGTAATTTTAACAAGTGCAGTTTCTGTGCTATGGTGGGGCCTGAAACCTGACTGAAATTCTTCATAGAGATAATTTTTTTGCAGGAAGGAGCACAATTGAGCAGACACAACTTTTTCTAAAATTTTAGACATAAAAGGAAGATTTGAGATGGGTCTGTAATTTACCAGTTCATTAGGATCTAGTTGTGGTTTCTTAATAAGAGGCTTAATAACCGTCCGCTTGAATGGTTTTGGGACGTGACCTAGGGCTGGACAATAATTCGATATCAATATGTATCGCGATAT
>NW_015506681.1:48385-49403 GCF_001515645.1 Sinocyclocheilus grahami
ATACGGCCCTGGTGGTCTATACATAGTAGCCAGAGCAAGAGATACAATAGACTTCTTTTGCATATCTGACAGTGTAACATTAAGCAGAAGTATTTCCAATGAGTTAAACCAGTATCCTGTCTTCTGAGTAACATTGAGAATATCACTATATATTGTTGCAACACCGCCACCACGACCAGCCTGAGGGGACTCATGCTTATAACAGTAGTTTGGTGGAGTATTCTCATTTAGACCAATATAATCATTAGGTTTTAGCCAGGTTTCAGTCAAGCAGAGTACATCAAAACTATTATCTATGATCATTTCATTTACAGTAACTGCTTTGGGTGTGAGTGATCTAATGTTTAGGAGCCCAAACTTTAAACATTTAAAAAAAAAAAAGTATTTTAAATTTTTCTGGTTTAGTCACGATCAGATTTTTTCTAGATCCTGCATTAAATTTATATTTTGACCTCACTATTCGGGGAACAGACACAGTCTTTATAGATTGGACAGCGCCAGTAATTCTATCATTTAAGTGGGTAGAACAAAAGCCATCATAGTAGTTATTTGAGAATTGGCTTACTAGTCATATGGAGCGTAGCGTGTCCGACTCTGCTGGGGTGCAGGCCATCAGCACAAAAAATCCTAGGTCACTCCCAGAAAAGATTCCTATTATTAACAAAGAGCAGTTTCTGATCTTTACACCATGACAATAACCATTCGTATAAAGCAAAAAGTCTACTGAACCTTTCGTATCCTCGTTGATACGTGGGAAGCGGTCCTGACATAATTAAAATCTGACACAAAATTAAAATTATCATGGGACAAGATCAAACATGACAGACAAGTGTTGCAGATTCAAACCGAAGGTGATTTATTGCAGAGGGTACTGGTTAAACACAGTGACACTTTTAAAGAGGAACTAGGTACATTAAGAGGAGTGCAAGCAAAAATTAATGTTGCTCCAGAGGCAGTGCCTAGATTTTTCCGCCCCAGATCAATGCCCTATGCAATGCCCACAAAAGTGGATGAGGAG
>NW_015506681.1:50040-51049 GCF_001515645.1 Sinocyclocheilus grahami
AACTTGACGGAGCTCAAACTCAAAACACACGGCAGCAACAAACAGATAATATACCAATTCTCATATAACAATAATGAGAATTTTAGTTATTTATTCATTGAGAAATTATTATTTGGGAAATGTACTCAATTGAATTAGATAGATAGAAAGAAAGAAAGAACCTGGGCCTTTCTACATGAGAATATATTTCATATGCATTGCTGTAACTATTCATGTGATTTATGAGTCCTCTGTAAAGCGCTCATTTACTCTGCTGGATGTTTTATGGGAGATGGCTGGAGATTTGCCATGAGCGTCTGACATCCATTCTTATCCTGAGATGAGCAGGAGACGTTCAAAAAGAGCTGGTGTGCACAAAACAAACAGCGTACGAAATGAAAACAAAGAAACCCACCAGAAAATCATTGCTGAAGACCTGAAGCAACATTTAAAAAGACCCCTTGTCGTTTAGCTCAGATGCTTTAATGCTAAGTCACTGTTCAAGCCCTGAACGCTCTATTTGTCCTGCTGGCAAACATCCACACAGTTGAACACAGTCTTGGCAGCGAGTCTGTGTCTTTCCATGAATCTCACGCACCACACCCTTCCACTGCTCCACTTTCTCTCTACTCATGTCAGTGTGTTCACAACCACAGTTCCCATAAAACTACAACAAATGACACGAGAAAGATGATGAGCCGACAGCATTTCAATTCAACTAATAACATGTAGTTTAGAATTAAAGAAAGTTTTACCAAGACTCAGCCCTACAAATGAACACAGGGTACAGACTTGTTTATGGTTTAACAAACAAAGATGGCATGAATCAGAACGGTGAGTAAGCAGTGCTTAATTCCTCAGGTTTAGCGCAGTGTGAGAATGGATAGAGGAGGGGGAAGGTACATTAGACCGGTTTAACAAGCTCAAAGGAGAGAAAGGGAGGTTGCTTATTCACTGTATTGGATGCATACTTGCAAGATGAAGTGGAGTTTGTTTCTTCATCAGATTTGGAGAAATGTAGCATTGCATC
>NW_015506681.1:51991-53107 GCF_001515645.1 Sinocyclocheilus grahami
AAAAAAAAAAAATGTGTCTTTTCCAACAACTTAAAAATCAAGATGGATCAAATGGACTCATATCTTAATATAAGGGTTAAGTCCTGACTTTCAAGGTTGGAAACATGTCAAATAAAGAATGATGCCCGAAAATAATTTATATTGAACATGTTATAATAGCATACGTTTGCTGTATTATTTAGTTTGTGTGCATTTTGTGCCCTGTCAATTAAGAAGTGATGAAAATTGGCAGAAAATTGGACTCATTAAACTGTTGCCCCATCACGTTCTGTGAGTGCACAAGAATTATAAAATACATAAAGCATCAAATACTAAACTAAACATAACCTTTCCTCTTTATATTGTTGCATTAGTGCCAATGTTCTTCTTGTCCTAGTCAGACAGCAAAAACATTGAAAAGAAATATGAAATTGTTTATAGGACAAGGTTATTTTATAATAACAGGAATTCATTTAAAGACTCGTTCTTCTCTTTTCCAGGACTTCTGAACCAGACATCCAGCATCATCCTCCACTCTGATTCAGAAGTAACATATTCATTCTACTCGTCATTTCCTGTGTTGTGATTGGCTCGTCTCTTCCCCTTCCTCCGTTCTCATTGGCTATCTGGGATTACATCGTCTGTTAGTGCCAGTCCCATTAAAGCAGGTGAAAACATGGAGCCCATTTACGCCACAGGGATGGCCGCGAAGCTGCGGAGTCAGTGGGACCGGGATGCGGGTTTGGGTCAGAACCACAATGCTGTGAAGCTCCTGGGCCAGGATTACGAGTCACTGAGGGCCCAGTGCCAGCAGACCAGGACCCTGTTTGAGGACCCTCTGTTCCCAACCAGCACTTCTTCACTGGGATTCAATGAGCTGGGTCCACGGTCCTCCAAGACGCATGGTGTGCGGTGGATGAGACCGACGGTGAGCTGACCACAAGGGTCGTGAGGGTCCGATGGGTCTGTCTTGCATTTGTTTAGCAAATACTTCTTCCTTCATACTCCATCACTGCTTGCTGTTCCTCTTGTTCTCTTCCATTTGCCATGTTTTAAAGGAATAGTTCACCCAAAAATGAAAATGTACGCACCCTTAGGTCATCCAAGATGTAGATGAGTTTGTTTCTTCATCAGATT
>NW_015506681.1:53117-65512 GCF_001515645.1 Sinocyclocheilus grahami
TAAAAACATCACAAGTAATCCACACCACTCCAGTTCATCAGTTAATGCCTTGTGAAGCAAAAAGCTGCACGCTTGTAAGAAACAAATCCATCATTAAGACGTTTTTAGGTTGTGACAGCAGATCTCAGGCTTTGTTTGAAATGAATGCGAGTTTATTCTGCCTTCAGAGAGATGTCAGAAGTCTCATGTTTAAGCACTGTGTAGTCAAAGTGTCCTGTGGGAAACTTTCTTAGGTTGAAATTGTGAAAATAAAACTGCATTTGAAAGCATAGTTCACACAAAAATTAAAACTCTGTCATTATTTTCTCACCCTCAAGTTGTTCTAAACCTGTGGGAGTTTCTTTCTTCTCCTGAACACAAAAGAAGATATTTTAAAGAATGTTAGTAACCAAACAGCCGACGGTAGCCATTGACTTCTATTGTATTTTTTCCCATACTATGGCAGTCAATGGCTACCGTCAACTGTTTATATGAGTAAATGACAGAATTTCAACTATTCCTTAACAACTGCTTTTCATTTCCCCCCCGCAAACTGTACATATTATAAACAGTGTTGTAACTTTTTCTTTTAAAGCTTTTTAAACAGACAAAGTGTGGAAATGCACTCATTTGTGTGCTCTCCTGAAATTTAAACCATAGAGCATGATGAACATGCATGACTTGATAAAAACGTACGCCTTCAATGCAGTGCAAGTATTTTTGAATAAAAGCATCTGCCAAATGCATAAATGTAAATACATGTGTCAGGTCACCTCTACTGTCAGCGTCCTGCAGGATTTCATGGCTTCTAGTCAGTACATTAATGCATGGCTTTATATAACCACGTCTCTCATGCTTGTTGCTATGGGATGCTCAAGAGCCGAAATGATTTATCAGGAAAAATGCCTACTCATCATTATACATTCATCCATCCTGCCTTTATAAACTAGACATGACTTTGAATCTGAATGAAATACTCAGTGTCTTCACACTTTACTGTATGTGCTCATCACCGACAAACATGATGCAGTTGCTGAAAGCAGACCTGAATATATATATGTGTGTGTAAAATTGCAGATTTAATTTAGCATCACGCGTGTGTTTGCAGGAGATTTGTATGCGTCCCCAGTTCATCATGGATGGAGCGACTCGTACCGACATCTGTCAGGGAGCTCTGGGTGAGTCTGTCTGCGTCATCATCAGGGACGAGGACTTTACCTCAAACAACCCTGATTTTACCACATTACAACCTCAACTAGCTGTTCATTTACTAGACCAGCGAACAACATACTGTCAAACAGATTTCAGTTTGAAGTCAAAAGGTGGGGTCGGTATAATTTTTTAAAGTTTTTTTTTTATTTGCACCAAGGCTGCATTAACTTGATCAAAAATACAGTAAAACAGTAGTACTGTGAAATATTATTGCAGTTTAAAGTAAGTGTTTTCTGTTTGAATATTTGTTAAAATGCAGTTTATTTCTGTGATGCGCAGCTGTATTTTCAGCATCATTCCTCCAGTCTTCAGTGTCACATGATCTTCAGAAATCATTCTAATATGCTGATTTGCTGCTCAAGAAACATTTATTATTATTATCAATGTTGAAAACAGTTGTGCTGCTTCATATTTTTGGGGAAACCAGGATACATTTTTTTTTAGGATTCTTTGATGAAATTAAAATGTAATGCATTCTTTGATTTCTTCTTCTTCTTCAAAAAAAAAAAAATACATAAAAATTGTAATGTATGAAATGGATGGATTTTTTTTTTTTTTTTTATATAATTTTTTTTTTTTTTACAGAGTATACATATTCATGCAGCACAATATTTGAAATAAGTGCATTTGAATGCACTAATTGAAATAAAATTAACTAAATTAAAGCATTAAAGCACTTGGAAACTGGATAGGAAAAAATTGTGCCATCTGGTGTGTCTCAAGACACATGAAGAGGAAAGCTATAGTAAAGTACGGTGATGTTTACTTTAAACAGCGCCTCGTTCATAATTAAAACTCTGACCCTGCGGTCATTAAATAAAGAGCTGCTGTCTCACAGCGGAGCCGCTCATGCATTATGATGACATCATAATAGGCTACAGCGTTTAAACATGCAAAACCGCGAGGGAGCGCTGTGATTGGTCAGGATGTGTGTGGCGGCCCAGTGACTGCTGTTGTGCTTTTAAAAGCTTTAGTAAACATGGAAACAAAATGACTGACTGTCCCTCTTTTGTATCTGGTTTGTTTGGGTCTGGTGGCTATTTTAAGTTATTTACACATTCTCTGCGATGTAATGCGTCAGATCATCTTCCAACAGCAGATGTGCTGTTTGGGGCAATAAATTGTCATGTTAAATGAATCCCAGAGACTGTGGCATGGAGATGTAAAAATGAATAAATACAGAGAGGAATGATGGATAGGTGTTTAATACACTTTAATACACTAAAAACCATTTGTTGGTGGACTCCTAGATGGTTAGACACAATTTACTACACATTTATACAGCATAAAGAGCTAATGTATGTTTAACTTTAAATGAAACAATGTTTACTTATACTATACTGGTTTAAATACACACATTTTAAATGATAATAATTTACAATATTTCAGTTTGTACTGACTTTTAATCAAATAAAGAAGTCTTTCTTACAATTTGACCTCAAATATATTGAATATGTTTTGTATCACATCTCTTGTCTGCACTAAATCTCATCTGTTCATTATCTGTGGTCTGTTTTCCTCAGGTGACTGTTGGTTGCTGGCAGCCATCGCGTCTCTGACTCTAAACGATGACCTCCTGCACCGCGTGGTGCCACATGGCCAGAGCTTTGACGGCGGATACGCAGGAATATTTCACTTTCAGGTGCGACAATGTGACAAACGCTAGAACACGAGCACAGATCTAGGTCTGACAGTGAGAGAGTATAGTTTTATACTACACTTTTAAAAATAAAGCTTTCAAAAGGGGTTTTTGCAGTGATGCTATAAATAACTATTTTTGGTTCCCCAGAGAAGCTTTCAGTGAACGGTTCCAAAAAGAACCATTTTTTGGCTCCCAAAGAAGCTTTCCATGAACGGGGTTCCAAGAAGAACCATTTTTGGTTCCCCAGAGAAGCTTTCAGTGAACGGTTCCAAAAAGAACCATTTTTGGCTCCCAAAGAAGCTTTCCATGAATGGGGTTCCAATAAGAACCATTTTTGGTTCCCCAGAGAAGCTTTCCTTGAACGGTTCCAAAAAGAACCATTTTTGGTTCCCCAGAGAAGCTTTCAGTGAACGGTTCCAAAAAGAACCATTTTTGGCTCGCCAAAAAAGCTTTCCGTGACCGGGTCCAAAAAGAACCATTTTTGGTTACCCAGAGAAGCTTTCCTTGAACGGTTCCAAAAAGAACAATTTTTGGATCCCCAGAGAAGCTTTCTGTGAATGGTTCCAAAAAGAACCATTTTTGGCTCGCCAAAAAAGCTTTCTGTGACCGGGTCCAAAAAGAACCATTTTTGGCTCCCCAAAGAAGCTTTCCATGAACGGGTTCCAAAAAAAAAAATTTTTGCTTTTCCAAAGAAGCTTTCCGTGAACGGGTTCCAAAAAGAACCATTTTTGGTTCCCCAGAGAAGCTTTCCCTGAACGGTTCGAAAAATAACCATTTTTGGTTCCCCAGAGAAGCTTTCCTTGAAGGGTTCCAAAAAGAACCATTTTTGGTTCCCCAGAGAAACTTTCCGTGAACGGTTCCAAAAATAACCATTTTTGATTCCCCAGAGAAGCTTTCCGTGAACAGTTCCAAAAAGAACCATTTTTGGCTCCCAAAGAAGCTTTCCATGAACGGTTTCCAAAAAAAAAATTTTTGGCTACCAAAGAAGCTTTCCATGAACGGGTTCCAAAAAGAACCATTTTTGGTTCCCCAAAGAAGCTTTCCGTGAACGGGTTCCAAAAAAAAACATTTTTGGTTCCCCAAAGAAGCTTTCAGGGAACGGTTCCAAAAAGAACCATTTTTGGTTCCCCAGAGAAGCTTTCCGTGAACGGGTTCCAAAAAGAACCATTTTTGGTTCCCCAGAGAAGCTTTCAGTGAACGGGTTCCAAAAAGAACCTTTTTGGTTCCCCAAAGAAGCTTTCCGTGAACGGTTCCCCAAAGAACCATTTTTGGCTCCCAAAGAAGCTTTCCATGAACGGGTTCCAAAAAAAAACATTTTTGGTTCCCCAAAGAAGCTTTCCGTGAACGGGTTCCAAAAAGAACCATTTTTGGTTGCCCAGAGAAGCTTTCAGTGAACGGGTTCCAAATATAACCATTTTTGACTCCCAAAGAAGCTTTCCGTGAACGGGTTCAAAAAAAGAACCATTTTTGGTTCCCCAAAAAAGAAAAATTTTTTGTTCCCCCAAAGAAGCTTTCATTGAACGGTTCCAAAAAGAACCATTTTTGGCTCCCCGAAGAAGCTTTCCTCAGTGTATTTTAAAAATCAAAAGAACCTTTTTCCAGTATAAAGAAGCCAAAGAAGCTTTCCGTGAACGGGTTCCAAAAAAAAACATTTTTGGTTCCCCAAAGAAGCTTTCCGTGAACGGGTTCCAAAAAAAAACATTTTTGGTTCCCCAAAGAAGCTTTCCGTGAACGGGTTCCAAAAAAAAACATTTTTGGTTCCCCAAAGAAGCTTTCCGTGAACGGGTTCCAAAAAAAACCATTTTTGGTTCCCCAAAGAAGCTTTCCGTGAACGGGTTCCAAAAAAAAACATTTTTGGTTCCCCAAAGAAGCTTTCAGGGAACGGTTCCAAAAAGAACCATTTTTGGTTCCCCAGAGAAGCTTTCCGTGAACGGGTTCCAAAAAGAACCATTTTTGGTTCCCCAGAGAAGCTTTCAGTGAACGGGTTCCAAATATAACCATTTTTGACTCCCAAAGAAGCTTTCCGTGAACGGGTTCAAAAAAGAACCATTTTTGGTTCCCCAAAAAAGAACAATTTTTTGTTCCCCCAAAGAAGCTTTCATTGAACGGTTCCAAAAAGAACCATTTTTGGCTCCCCGAAGAAGCTTTCCTCAGTGTATTTTAAAAATCAAAAGAACCTTTTTCCAGTATAAAGAAGCTTGGAAAGATTCCATGGATGTTAAAGGTTCTTCATGGAAGCATCGATTCCAATAAACTAAAGAAGCTTTATATTTAAGACTGATAAGGTTAAGATGCAGTTGTTTCTGTGCGATTTCACCAGTGCTCATTTGTAGCTGTAAACTATCCACGAACCTTGCTCTGTAAACACACTAGCATGAGCGGTGGTGTATAGGTATTATAAAATAATGAAGCGCTGCTTGGAACAGTGTAAGACAGTCTGATCAATCTGTTCCTTGTGTGTGTGTGTGTGTGTGTGTGTGTGTGTGTGTCAGTAGTGAATTATTGTGCTGATGTGTGTGTTTCTGACTCGGTGAGGTGAGGGGGAGGGCACTGCTGTTCAAATAATGCAGTGGCAGAGAGGATTATGGGTAATGAGGTGACATAGCATGCCAAGAATCCTTTCACAATTTGTACAGGCGGCAAATGACAACACAGTACATCTTATTTGAGAAATACCATGACACTGAATGATTCAAATATTCATTCATCTAGGTATTTCCATATTATATTGAATGAATATCATGTTGCTACTGTAGTACTATCTGAAATAGACACTTATTGGTACTTTTTATTTGGTACTTCTGTGCAGAATAATAAAAAAGAGAGCAATGCAGTCAGAAAGGCACAGAAGTTCATCAAACCCTCACACACACACATAGATGCTCCAAAAATACACACGTGCACACATTCTTCATGCATGGATGAGCGTGTGAACAAAGACACAGGATCCAAATGTGTTCACTAATGTGTCTCACTCACACACCGCGTTTGTGTTTTTGCTGCTAGTTCTGCGGTCTGGCTCATCTGGGACTCATTTAGATTAGAAGCAGAAATGTCCTGAGTGTGTGTAAAACCTAATTATGAGAGAGAGAGTAAATCACTGAGAGACCTTCACAGACTGGAGAAATGCTACAGTGCATTTTAAACAATTTACGAGTGAATCTCACATGTCTGGGTCATATTTAACTTCAAAATCATAAAGAAAATATATTTTGCGGAAAGACGATTAATGCTGTTATATGACCATTGTTTAACATTGTGACATGTGCTTTCATGACAATTATTTGCATTTTTACAACTTATTGTATGAAAGCATCAAATTCATGCTATCTTGAATGAATGACAATGTATTTTGTCGCAATAGTAAAATATATATTCTTTATGCAAAATGTACATTTATACATATATTTACTTTGTATGATATTTATTTTCTATAATATACAGTATATAGTATAATATATCATATTCATTTATATTTTGCATTGTCTTATTTTTATATTTTTTATTTTAATTTTAGCAATTTTTGATCAACTTTTTAAGTTTAGGTATTTTTTCTAAATTTATTTTGGCTTGTTTTCAATTGCGGAAAATATATATATTTTAAACTAGTTTTAGTTAACGATAACACTGGTAAGATGATAATGGTTTTGTATGTATTTATGGTTTTTATATATATATATATATATATATATAAATAATATCTTCTTATAAATATTCTAAATAGATAGAAGAGTTTGGAGATTCTTTATTTTGCGGTGAAAAATGATCCAGAAATGTTCTTGACAGGCTGTGTGACTTAATCTTGCCTCTATTATATAAATCAAATATCCTGGAAAGAAATTCCTCAGAGATGTGCAGCGTGATTCATGATTTTACTGTCTCTCAAATCCATCTTAAGCCTAATTTGAATGGCTCTTTACAGAAGTGCACATATAGGATGAGGGTGTGTATGTAGGGTGTGTGTGTGTGTGTTTGTTATATATGGTGGATAATGTGAACGGAAATTTGCAAGTACAGGCAATTCCTTCTGCACCAATAATTCCTGAAATATATAGCCGTGAATAATTAATGAGGGTTCACTAACAGTAATGCTGCAGTCATATCATCTCATCATTGTTACCATAATTAGAAGATGACAACTAAGAGATTGTGCTCCGTGATCCTCCTCTCAGAAAATTTCTACTTACAGGTTTGGAAGCTGTAATTACATGATCTGTGCGGAAGCCAGTTTGTTCAAACTGTTCTGCGTTTCTTTCCCTCTTTATGTCTTTCTGACAAACCCGGGAAGTATGGCTGTCAACATTTTTTTCGAATTTCGAATATTCGTCGAATAAAAATAAAAAAATCCACATTCGAATGCAAAAACGTTGCATTTTATACATACATCCATGGTGCTGTTTTTTTCTTATTGTTTAAGCAACTTTATTAATTATATATGGTTTATAAACCTAATTTTAAACATTATGCACTTTTTTTCCAAAGATAGTCGTTATTTTACTACGCTTTGAAGAAACGTGCATTAGTAATATTTTGCTCGATGTGGCCTCAGGAGAGAAGCCAAAAGCTTTTTTCCCCCAACTGAAATTATGCCTTTTAAATTAGAATATAATTCGAATTTTGATAATATTTAAGTAGAAAATTTGAATTTAGTTTTTCAGTCATTTTGACAGTCCTACCGGGAAGATTTTCACCACTAATGCAGCAAAACAAACAGCAGAGGATGCGCTTTATCTGTGTAGTTAAAGGAACACTCCACTAGTTTTGAAAATAGACTAATTTTCCAACTCCCCTAGAGTTAAACAGTTGAGTTTTACCGTTTTCTAATCCATTCAGCCAATCTCCGAGTTTGGCGGTAGCAATTTTAGCTGTAGCTTAGCATAGATCATTGAATCTGATTAGACCGTTAGCATCTCGCTCAAAAATGACCAAAGAATTTCGATATTTTTCCTATTTAAAACTTGACTCTTCTGTAGTTCTACCTCGAAATACACTATCTCGTGTACTAAGACCGACGGAAAATGAAAAGTTGGGATTTTCTAGGCCGATATGGCTAGGAACTATCCTCTCATTCCGGCGTAATAATCAAGGAACTTTGCTGCCATACCATGGGTTCCTAGCCATATCAGCCTAGAAAATTCCAACTTTTCATTTTCCATCTGTCTAAGTACACAATGTAACTACAGAAGAGTCAAGTTTTAAACAGGAAAAATATCGAAACTCTTTGGTCATTTTTGAGCGAGATGCTAACGGTCTAATCAGATTCAATGATCTATGCTAAGCTACAGCTAAAAGTGCTACCGCCAGACACGCAGATCGGCTGAATGGATTAGAAAATGGTAAAACTCAACTGTTTAACTCTAGGGGAGTTGGAAAATTAGTCTATTTCCAAAACTAGTGGAGTGTTCCTTTAATGTCTTATCTGTGCATTTGATCATTTATGTGCAGCCACCTTCAGAGCGCTGCAGTGATGTTCTACTTTTGTAGGTTCGCATCACCATTGGCTTTTGAATTACTGCGAAATAAACTCTGTCACCTACAAAAATGTATTGTGCTTACACATTTCGTTCATCATGATAATCTTCACAAATAATCACAACGTTTATGAAATTTAAAGCCTAAATACAACCAGCAGACGTAAAAAGCAAAGCGTGGGCTATAAATGACATCTACGTCATTAAGCTTTTGGAACCAGAAGTGCTAAAATGCAACTCATTTCTGAGTTTTGGCCATGCATGCATGCTATTCCTAAGAATCATACGAAGTATCTTTAACATAATAGAGTCGGGTTCAATTATCAGTTATTGTAGAGTATCTCCATGCTAATGGATATTTAACAAGTGTTATTGTAATTTACAAATGGGATTATTGACTGATTAAGGAGCAGAAAGACAGCTGTTTTTGGGAGATATGCTGTTTGTGTATGTGTGCGCCACCTGCTGGACATACACTCTTAAAACATAAACATTTCTAAAGTTGGAATGGTTCTTCAGTGGCATCACTGCAAAAATCCTCTTTTGCAACCTTTATTTTATTTTCCAGAGTGTGTGGTTGGTTTTTCGTGGACCCATCAATGCCAGTAAAGCAGCTTTATTTTTAGGAGTGTATCTGAATCTCTCTGTCTGTAGTTCTGGCAGTTCGGCGAGTGGGTGGACGTGGTGATTGACGACCGGTTGCCCGTGAAGGACGGGAAGCTGTTGTTCGTTCACTCGGCGGAGGGTGGAGAGTTCTGGAGCGCTCTGCTGGAGAAGGCCTACGCCAAGTACGATCATCCTCAACTGTACATGCGAATCAAATACAGGTTATCTGCACTTCTTTACTCTATTTATTGCCTTGTTGGTCAGGCTGAACGGCTGTTATGAGGCTCTGTCGGGCGGCAGCACGTCTGAGGGCTTTGAGGAAAAGTGTCCTCCTCAGTGTCTCTACATGCTCAACTTCTTTCGTGGTGCTGATCTCTTCAGCATCATCGGCCGCGCCATCGAGAGAGGATCGCTGCTGGGCTGCTCTATAGATGTGAGCGCCGATTCTTGCTTTTCACACTGTGCTTAACTCAGGGTTACAGTCAGGTGGAGACGTTTGAAGGTGGATTAGTTAGCTTTTAACCTTTAAATTATGAAGGATTTGAAGCCTGCAACCCTGAACTGCAGTGCCAAACATGTGTTATGTGCAACACTGAGGCGCTAGAATGTTCTTCAACAGACAACCAATTAGAAGCAGCCTTATTAAATATTCATGAGCTTTGTACAGTCACAGAAACTTTAATGGGTTGTATTTAGTTTCTGAGGAAAACCGTAAAAATTTTGTGCAGTAATGATAAGCTGTTTTTTTTTTTTTTGCTTTGTTTTTGCAGAATTACATGGACAAACTGTAAACAGATCACTTATTTTACTTGTATAAAAAAAGAAAAGCTAAATACCTACAAATGATAATTAATTACTAACCCAGGGTTTGGAAGGTGTGAAAACCTTGTTCTGTTCTTCATTGACATTGCTTTGAATGCATTTTTGTAGTAAAAGATTAGACACACTTTAACAAACAAAAAAAGTGAAAGTGACATGACATGTGGCCAAGTATGGCCTAGTTACCCATACTAGGAATTAGTGCTCTGCATTTAACCCACACACACAGCAGTGAACACACACACACCGTGAACACACACCCGGAGCAATGGGCAGTGCTGCGGTGCCCGGGGAGCAGTTGGGGGTTCGGTGCCTTGCTCAAGGGCACCTCAGTCGTGGTATTGAAGGTGGAAGAGAGCGCTGTACATTCACTCCCCCCACCTACAATCCCTGCCGGACTGGAGACTCGAACTCGCAACCTTTGGGTTACGAGTCCGACTCTCTAACCATTAGGCCACGACTTCCCTTTGGCATCTGCCAAACAAGCAAATGTTGTAAGAATCAGTGTTATTTTTAGTATAATAAAATGTACAGTTTGAATTGGCTTTTATGTTTGCATATTTTCAGTTTCATTTAGTAATTTTATGTGCTTTTGTCATTTTTTTCTTTATTTTATTTTACATTTCCAATGAGGTTTGTTTTTAAGTTTTAGTTGGTTTGGTTTATTTATTTAGGTGCAAAGGCAACATTTCTATTTTTTTCTCTTAGAGTTAAAATTTTTCATCTAATATTTAATATTATCATTAGATGTTATCAGTGTTATATAATATTATCAATATGATCAAAAATGACTTATTATAGTTTTAATTTTTGTTTGTGATAACATGATGATTTGTGCTTTTTTTGCCGTTTTTTTAATTCTAATTTTTTAAATATTTCTAGTTATCTTTTCTTTTTTATTCATTTAGTTTTGGTCATTTTAGTGCTTCAACTTAAACCCAAGTTAATTGCCAAGGCAACATTTATATTTTATATTTATATTTTATCTCCGGTTTATTTCAGTTATCAAAAATAAATTTCAGTAGCTTTGCTCATCATATTAGTTATTAACCTGTTTGTATTGGTGACGGTGATCAATATCAGTGTCTGACTGCATTATGCATCTTTTTGTCCTCAAGATCACCAGTAAGTTTGACCAGGAGGCGGTGACCTTCAAGAAGCTGGTCAAAGGTCACGCATACTCCGTGACCGCAGTGGAAGAGGTGAGCCTTAAACACAAAGACATACAAAAACACTTACTATACACATCTATCTAGCAGGTTCTAGATGCAGCATGTCTTTTTTTGAAAGTTCCCAGGAAATGTATGAATGACCTAGAAGCATCTGCCAAATGTTGAATGAATGAATGTTAATGTAATATGAAATCAAAATTGACTTGATTGTCTTAATAGATGTTTCTGGTCTTAGTGTGTGGGTTTAATCAATGCAAGTTATTCCAAAGGGAAATGTATTTGTAATCAGAAATATTAATGATCTGTTGATCAGGTGGTGTACAGGGGAAACATGACTAAGCTGGTGCGCATCAGGAACCCGTGGGGTGAAGTGGAGTGGACGGGAGCCTGGAGTGACGAGTGAGAATCACACCAGTGTGCTGATTGATGCCTCATTGATGACTGTTCTGACGTGTGTGTTTGTGTGTGTTCAGCTCTCGGGAATGGGACAATGTGGACCGCTCTGTCCGAGGCAGATTACAGAACCGCAGTGAGGACGGAGAGTTCTGGTGAGTGGATCACGATCAGAGATTATCAGATGAGACCACACACACACACACACCTCTGCAATGACATATAAATGCCCATAAACTCTTCCTAACAACTAAGCAGCCCTAGAAACCCTCTAGCAACAACACAAAACCATATCAACAACCTATAAATGCCCTAAAAACTGTTCCTCATAAATGGACACCTTAGCAACCACATAGCGACACCCTGGAAACCACCTATCTCAGTAACCGCATAGCAATCCCCTAGAAACCACACAGAAAACCTTAGCAACGACTTTTAAATGCCCTATAAACCATTCAAAATACAACTACATGGCAAATCCCTAGCAGCCAACCACCCAACATAATGGCAACAAGTTTTGCATTGGCAAATACCACTCATTATCCTTTAAAAAAAATGCAAATCTCCCTACCAACACCCTATCAACAATCTATAAATTTCCTTTAAACCATTCAGAACATAGCAACGCCCCAGAAACCATTAACAACTCGGAACACTATAGCAACGACCAGTAAGTGCCATATAAGCCATTTAAAAAATAGCAATGCCCTAGAAACCACCTAACAACCAAACATAATACCCTATCAACAACTGTTAATGCCCTGTAAACCATTCAGAACATAGCAACGCCCTAGAAACCACCTAACAACCAAACAGAACACCGTATCAACAACCTATAAATGCCCTGTAAACCATTCAAAACATAGCAACGCCCTAGAAACCATCTAACAACCAAACAGAACACTGTATCAACAACCTATAAATGCCCTATAAACTGTTCAGAACAGAGCAACGCACTAGAAACCACCTAACAACCAAACAGAACACCCTATCAACAACCTATAAATGCCCTATAAACCATTCAGAACATAGCAACGCACTAGAAACCACCTAACAACCAAACAGAACACCCTATCAACAACCTATAAATGCCCTATAAAC
>NW_015506681.1:67398-69578 GCF_001515645.1 Sinocyclocheilus grahami
CCTGTAAACCATTCAGAACATAGCAACGCCCTAGAAACCACTTAACAACCAAACAGAACACCCTATCAACAACCTATAAATGTCCTGTAAACCATTCAGAACATAGCAACGCCCTAGAAACCACCTAACAACCAAACAGAACACCCTATCAACAACCTATAAATGCCCTGTAAACTGTTCAGAACATAGCAACATCATAGAAACCACCTAACAACCAAACAGAACACCATAGCAATGACCTATAAATGCCCTGTAAACAGTTCAGAACACATTAGCAACCTTATAATTCGCCAGCACCGCTCAGTGGGTCACTGGTTCTCACTCTCTCTGTCAGGATGTCGTTCAGTGACTTCCTGCGTGAGTTCAGTCGGCTGGAGATCTGTAACCTGACGGCAGATGCGCTCCAGGCGGGTCAGGTGAAGAAGTGGAGCACGTCGCTCTATCAGGGCGAGTGGAGGAGAGGAAGCACGGCCGGCGGATGCAGGAACTTCCCAGGTACAGCAGGGGACAGGGAACGGCGGGTCAGTGGTGGGAAAACAGCCAAATCCTCATCTGCCTCTTTTGTTTCTATAAACCACAGCCACATTCTGGATCAACCCTCAGTTCAAGGTGACCCTAAAACACCCGGATTCTCCCGGCCAATCGGATTGCAGCTTCCTGGTGGCGCTGATGCAGAAGGACCGCAGAAAGAAGCGGAGAGAAGGACAGGACATGGAGACCATTGGATTCGCCATTTATGAGGTCAGAGAGCAGATCTCTTTGGTTTAACTCATCTAAAGTTCCTGTTCATGTGTTTTTGGCTCCTTTTCTGATTGGTTGTTTTTTCACCTTTATTTTTGCAGGTGCCAAGAGAGGTATGATGAGAGCCACCCAGGGCCTTTTAAATCAAGTGCCATTTATTTATATATATACATATGTGCTTTATATTGTACAGATTGTTTCAAACAGGCTTGTGAGATGATTCGGACATTTGAAGGCCTTTAAATACTGTAGAAAAGAGTCAAATCTTGAGAAGCTTGATGACACTAGGTCTGTTTCACTAATAGTTGCATAAATTGTTCGTATTTATACTCACGGGAGAAAAAATTCAGCCTTGTAGCATGCACACACACAGGAGATTATTTGTAACCTCATTTTAATTGTAACGACTACACATTTTAAGTGTAGTATTCTAAATGAGTGACAGCATGCCAAGTGTTAGTAATTTGCATAAGACACGCCCACACCATGTCCATATAAGGTTCTTCATAGCAACAACCTATAAATGCCTTATAAACCATTCAGAACACTTTAGCAACTATATTGCAATGCTCTAGCAATCACACAGAACACCCTAGAAACAATCTATAAAAGCTCTATAAACTGTTCCGAACACCTTAGCAACCACATATTCACAACCTGGCACCCATGACAACAAGTTCTGCACTGACAAATAAAGGGGAGCACCACATAGCAACACCCTAAAAACCACCTAGCAACCACACAGAACACCATAACAACAACCTATAAATGACCTACAATTTGTTCATAACACCTAAGCAACACCCTGGCAACAACCAATAAATGACCTTTAAACTGTTAAAAACACCTTAGCAACACCCTGGCAACTCATAAGAAGCTGTTTTGCACTGGCAAATAGAATCTACCCTAGAAATCACCTAAGAACCTTAGCAACACCCTAGAAACCACCTAGGAACCCTAGCAACACCATAGAAACCACACAGACCACCCTGGAAACAATCTGTAGATGCCCTATAAACTGTTAAAAACACCATAGTAACAACCTATAAATCAGAACACCGTAGCAACTACATAGCAACACCCTGGCAACCCATAATAAGACGTTTTGCACTGACAAATAGAAACCACCCTAGAAACCACTTAGGAACCCTAGCAACACCCTAGAAACCACCTAGGAACCCTAGCAACACTCTAGAAACCCTAGGAACACCCTAGAAACCACACAGACCACCCTGGAAACAATCTGTAGATGCCCTATAAACCGTTAAAAACACCTTAGCAACCACACCATAGCAACAACCTATAAATCAGAACACCCTAGCAACTACATAGCAACACCCTGGCAACCCATAATAAGAAGTTTTGCACTGACAAATAGAAACCACCTAGGAACCCTAGGAACACCCTAGAAACCACAGACCACCCAGGAAACAATCTGC
>NW_015506681.1:70719-74973 GCF_001515645.1 Sinocyclocheilus grahami
TAGCAACTACATAGCAACACCCTGGCAACCCATAATAAGACGTTTTGCACTGACAAATAGAAACCACCCTAGAAACCACTTAGGAACCCTAGCAACACCCTAGAAACCACCTAGGAACCCTAGCAACACTCTAGAAACCCTAGGAACACCCTAGAAACCACACAGACCACCCTGGAAACAATCTGTAGATGCCCTATAAACCGTTAAAAACACCTTAGCAACCACACCATAGCAACAACCTATAAATCAGAACACCCTAGCAACTACATAGCAACACCCTGGCAACCCATAATAAGACGTTTTGCACTGACAAATAGAAACCACCCTAGAAACCACTTAGGAACCCTAGCAACACCCTAGAAACCACCTAGGAACCCTAGCAACACTCTAGAAACCCTAGGAACACCCTAGAAACCACACAGACCACCCTGGAAACAATCTGTAGATGCCCTATAAACCGTTAAAAACACCTTAGCAACCACACCATAGCAACAACCTATAAATCAGAACACCCTAGCAACTACATAGCAACACCCTGGCAACCCATAATAAGAAGTTTTGCACTGACAAATAGAAACCACCTAGGAACCCTAGGAACACCCTAGAAACCACAGACCACCCTGGAAACAATCTGCAGATGCCCTATAAACAGTTCAAAACACCTTAGCAATCACACACAACACGATAGCAACAACCTATAAATCAGAACACCTTAGCAACCACATAGCAACACCCTGGCAACAAATTTTACTCTGGTAAATACCACTCACTGTTTTGTAAATTGAGAATAGGTTTTAACATGAATGTTATTGATGAAAGTGTTTGTAGACAGATTTCCAGCTTAAAGCGGACGTGACTGAGTTAATGCTGTGTGCTTGTGCTCAGTTTGTGGGGAAGTCAGGTGTTCATCTGAAGCGGGATTTCTTCCTGACTAACGCGTCCAGCGCTCGCTCGGAGCTCTTCATTAACCTGCGGGAGGTGAGCTCACGCTTCCAGCTGCCCGCCGGCGAGTACATCATTGTACCCTCCACATTCGAGCCGCAGAAAGAGGCCGACTTCGTGCTCAGAGTTATGTGGGAAGATTTGCATAATGCCGCCCAAATGTTCACGCTAAGAAAGAAGGCGTGACTTTTATTCTCGCTGTAGTATTGTTGCTGCCGCCATGTCGTGAAAATGCTGTTACGGAGGACTGTTTCCTGATCCTGAGTGAGTAGACTACAATGCTGGCTGTTCTGACTCACAGATTGTAAGACTGTTATACTTAAGTACGTTTTTTATGTTAAAGGATTTGCCACTGATGATTCAAACGTGAGTTTTGAGCAGTGTAGAGTAGCGCGTGTTGTTTGTCATTTCTCTGATCACAAATGCAGACATGGTTTTATGTTTATGCAGCGCGATGCAACGCAACGCGTAAAAAGACAGTATAAGTCATTATAATCAGTAATTATGTCCCCACTGGATGCAACAAATGCCTCGTTTATAATGGGTTTTAATGTTTTTGTCTCGTCGCTCCGGCCTGACAGGGCATCACAGTATGGTGAGGGGCATAACATTTCATTCACACGCTTGAGGTATTCGGCCAATCACAATGCACTGGATAGCTGGCCAATCACAGCACACCTCACTTTTCAGACCGATGAGCTTTGTAAAAATCGACACGTTTCAGAAAGGCGGGGCATAGAGGAGAAACAATAATGTACAGTATGTGGAAAATAATGTGTTTTTTTAACCTTAAACCGCATAAACACATTTCATTACACCAAATACACAAAATAATGTTCTTTTAGCAACATCATATGACCCCTTAAAATGAAGTGTCAGACAGATCACACGTTCTGAGAGCTCAACTCTGTTGTGTGTCTTTATGCACAGATAAAGATTTAAAGACGGACGGGTTTGGAAAGGAGTCGTGCCGAGGCATGATCAACCTCATGGACGTATCCTTTCCACACAATCAGCTTTAAAAACATATTCACTTAACAAAACTCTGCTAACAAATACTGGTCATTGAGGGGCTTTTCAGTTTCTTTTTTTTTGTCACCACCACATACATTGACACTGCAGTGTTAAAATCTCAAGTCTTATTTGCGCTGCATGTTCACATCAACCATTCACTCTTTGTGTCTCGTACAGTTCAGACTGTATTTCTGTTTCTCTTGCTCTGATTGTCCTTGACATATTTGCAGACGGACGGCAGCGGGAAGCTCGGACTCACAGAGTTTCACGTGTTGTGGGAAAAGGTTAAACGCTACCTGGTGAGATATTATATTCATGTTTTTCAAAGGTAGTCTTTAGTGAGGGCTCTTCTGATGGTTTAAGTCAACACATTTCAGTGTTCAGCAGCTTGACCTGGACATTACACATAACATTAGCCAGTCTTAACGGAGCTCATTTACATATAGAAGTATTAGAAGTGCAGCAGAAAAAGCAGCATGTTTATTTCTGAGTCAGAGAGAAGGTGAAAAGTTGTTATAAACAACCAGTGTTATAGTAAAGTAAAAGTAAATCCATACATTCATTACTTAAAATAAATTCATAAAAGCTATATAGTTTACAATTAAAAAAGAAAAATGACTAAAACTATCTAAGAGTGAAAGCATCTTATACAGGTGCATCTCAATAAATTAGAATGTCGTGGAATAGTTCATTTATTTCAGTAATTCAACTCAAATTGTGAAACTCGTCTATTAAATAAATTCAATGCACACAGACTGAAGTAGTTTAAGTCTATGGGTCTTTTAATTGTGATGATTTTGGCTCACATTTAACAAAACCCCACCAATTCACTATCTCAACAAATTAGAATACTTCATAAGACCAATAAAAAAACATTTTTAGTGAATTGTTGGCCTTCTGGAAAGTATGTTCATTTACTGTACATGTACTCAATACTTGGTAGGGGAGCCTCAGTCCATTCCTTGTGAATTTCACTCAAATTCTTGAATCGATTTTGCTTGACAATCCTCATAAGGCTGTGGTTCTCTCGGTTGGTTGTGCATCTTTTTCTTCTACACTTTTTCCTTCCACTCAACTTTCTGTTAACATGCTTGGATACAGCACTCTGTGAACAGCCAGCTTCTTTGGCAATTAATGTTTGTGGCTTACCCTCCTTGTGAAGGGAGACAATGATTGTCTTCTGGACAACTTTCAGATCAGCAGTCTTCCCCATGATTGTGTAGCCTAGTGAACCAAACTGAGAGACCATTTTGAAGGCTCAGGAAACCTTTGCAGGTGTTTTGAGTTGATTAGCTGATTGGCATGTCACCATATTCTAATTTGTTGAGATAGTGAATTGGTGGGTTTTTGTTAAATGTGAGCCAAAATCATCACAATTTAAAGAACCAAAGACTTAAACTACTTCAGTCTGTGTGCATTGGATTTATTTAATACACAAGTTTCACAATTTGAGTTGAGTTACTGAAATAAATGAACTTTTCCACGACATTCTAATTTATTGAGATGCACCTGTAAAAGTACCATTCAAAATATGATTAGAAACGAATATAGTATCTCAGTCAACTAAAATAGCACTGTGAACAGCTCGGTTTCTGTTTTTGGTGCAGGAAACCTTGGCTAAAATTATAAAATGAAGAACGTGTAAAATATAGTAATGAAGTCATCATAAAAAAGATTGTATTGCCACATTATGATGAATTTTGCCTGAAGCAACTAAATGAACAGACATGACATTTTAATTCAAGCTTACAAACATTTTTATAATAAATAAAAATCAATGAATGGATAAATTGTGTGCAGTCCGTGGTTTGAAGACAACTGCATGAAGAAATGAAAAACTGTCAGATGATTGCATGATTTATGGTTTGCATATGTTTACAGCAAATCTTCAGAGACCATGACGTGGATAAATCAGGCACTATGAGCTCTTATGAGATGAGAAGAGCTCTGGAAGCAGCAGGTACACAGTCGAAAAGCTCTTATTTGGTCTGTTTTGATTCATCTCTGTGTCCTGACTCTCTGTTCGTCCCTTTCCTCCAGGCTTTAAGCTGAACAATCATTTATTCCAGCTGATCATCCTTCGGTACACAGAGGAAGATCTGTCTGTGGATTTCGACAACTTTGTCACCTGTTTAGTGCGTCTGGAGACCATGTTCAGTGAGTCGATGTGTCATGGCCATAGAATTTAAGTGTAGCAATTTTTCATTTTAAATATTAAAATGTTACTTTTTTTGTAATTTCATATCGCACAAAGATAAAAAAAAAAAATATATATATATATATATATATATATATATA
>NW_015506681.1:76252-89770 GCF_001515645.1 Sinocyclocheilus grahami
TTTCATATCACACAAAAAAAAAAAAAAAAAAATATATATATATATATATATATATATATATACACATATATATTAAAAAAATAATAATGTATACACTACCATTCAAAGGTTTAGGGCCACTAATATTTTCTTAGAAAAATTTATACTTTTGAGCAAGGATGCATTAAACTGATCAAAAGTGACAGTAAAAGACATTTATAATGTTACATTTCTATTTCAAATAAATGCTGTTCTTTTGAACTTTGTTTATAAAATAATCTCCATTCTTAAAAGAATCCTGAAAATAAAAATGTATCAGTTTCCACAAAGATGTTCAGCAGCGCAACTGTTTTCAACACTGATAATAATCAGAAATGTTTCTCGAGCAGCAAATCAGCATATTAGCATGATTTCTGAAGATCATGTGACACTGAAGACTGGAGTAATGATGCTGAAAATACACAGAAATAAATTACATTTGAACAGATATTCACATAGAAAACAATTGTTTTAAATTATATTATTTCACAATATTACGGATCAAATAAATGCAGCCTTAGTGAGACTTCTTTCAAAAACATTCAAAAGAAACCTTAAAGACCCCAAACCTTTGAACTGAAGTGAATAGAGAATCCATGTAATTAGCTATTTTGCTGTTACTGACAGAAAAGTTGGGCATAGATCCATTTCTGCATTAAGTGCATTGTCATAACACAAAATTACAAGAATATAACATGCACAATCTTTTTATAAGTACAGTAATTCTGACCTGACATGAGCTATCAGGACAATCGGACTGAGACGTGTGTGTTTTTACAGAGACCTTCAAGACGCTGGACACAGACGCTGATGGATTCATATCGCTCACGTTCTTTCAGGTTTCACTTACACCAACATTTCAACACACTGCAAACACACACCCAAAACACGTAGAGAGATGAACATGTCTGAGATGAATTAGTCAGGTTTAGTTAACCTCTATACATGTGAATAACACGTCTAGTTCAAAGCAGTTGCATTCTATAATGATCTTTCTCTCTGTGTTGCAGTGGATTTCTCTGACCATGTTTGCCTGAAATGGACACAGATTTTCGCCGTTCGTCTGCACTGAGTCCGTCTTCTCATCTGTAGTCCTGCCATCTGAAGAAGAGTGCCTTCATTTTTATACTTCTGTAATGCATTTCTATGGGATAAACAGCCTTAATGATGCAACCCTGTTTACATAGTCCACATGCAAAACACTGTGCCAAACGCGTTTCTAAAGCCAAGAGAAAAACATTTACAGCATGTTTTTTTATCATTTCTGGATCGAGCTGCATGCATTTCTCCAGATGAAACTCTTTCTGTGCCAAATGAATCATTGCCAATTTCAATCATTCTTCATTTTTATCGCCATATTTTATGATCATGAGCTGCATATCTTTCAGTGAATGTCATATCTTAATGCTGTTCGTATAAAGACCGCTGTATTAGACATGCATGCGCTGGTGATGCTGTAGATCGAACCTAGCTTTACTTACTGAAGGGGATTTGGTTTAGACTGAATTTCATGCATGCAGCTGTTTTATTGGACAAACTGAGATGTACTGAAAAACCAAAGGATCTTTTAACAAGCCAAAAGGGACGTACACTTTTTAAAAATGCCATATGCATTCCTTTAGTTCTGTTTATATGAACAATGCAAAACATCCATTTAATACAATCTAGAAAGGAGCAACAGAACTGGGAACAGATTGAATCTGATTTTCATATATACGCAGAACCATGAGCTTTAACAAGACGGCACTTTTCTTTTAATCGAAAGATGAGTATGAAAAAGTGGAGGATTTTCTTTTTTTCCCCCAATGCCAAGCAAAATGTTTTGTTTCTTTTCCAGTGTTGATTCATTTATGTGGGTTTTCAATAAACTTTCTTTTAAAGTAGAACGTTTTTTGGTTCTTGTCAGTGTGCGTGAGCAAATATCTGTAATGTTGGTTGATATATCAGCATTGTCAAGAATATAAATTCTTGTACAATTATGTATGTGGCTTTATGACCTCATTAATTTATATATTTTACATTGAATATTTGTAATTAAAAATCTCTCGGGTGACTATTTAACTAAAAATGCTAAAAGGACATGATGTAGCAATGTTGAAAGTCGGCAACACCTTACAAATTCACTTATTTTAGTCTAAATGACTAGCAGTGTTTAAATTTAAAGAGAAAAAATGTAAAGAAGTGCACAAAAACACTTGGTGTATAAAAACTGTTTTACTTTACTAATACCAAGGCATATACAAACAAAATTGAAACGTTTCTTTTAGTATTTTGTGAAATTAGTGTCATCATGGGTAAAGCGCTGGCTAATGCATGAAGAGAGGCTTTTATGTTTAAATTAACTGGTGTACCAAACTTAAGGACTCGAGCCTCGACCTGCAAGTGGGCACCATCAGACCCTTCCTCCTGCTCTGTGCGTTGTGTTTTTGATGTATATTTGCAATATTCACTGAGAAAACCTGCTCCAAACCCTACTGCGGTGGTACCAGGGTACACTGCTGGAAATACCAGTATTATCCCATGGTGATTACTGTATTTATGGACTTCAAGATATCAACAGTGACTAAATAAAGCTGGCATTGTGTGGTACTTTGTGTAACAATGCATATCAAAGATGAACAAACAAAACAAAAAAAAAAGTTTACCATGGTAGCCGTTAATAACAACAACACTACTACTAATAAAATAGATAATTTAGAATTCTGTATTTCAGTCAAATCACATTAGATTTGAAGGTAAACATAATTGTCCAGATTGTTTGTTTGTTTATTAAGACTTAATTCCTATTTACTCAATATGATTATCATTATATTAAAAAGGTTTGCATGATCATGATGAATTCTGTAATTTCTAGCTATTGTTAACACAGTAAAATCATAATAAATGTCAACTTCAAGATTATTTTTTATACTTTAAGACCAGGGCCTGTTTCATAAAACAAGTTTAGACTAGCTGAAATAAGCCTGGCTTATTTGGTAAACTTGTTTTATGAAACAGGCCCAGATTACTTATTTATGGCTAATTCCAAACAAACAAACAAATAAATAAAAAATTATTATTTAAAAAATTGGATTGAGTTTACCATGACACACTGAGTATTAACCCTACTTGTTATATTTAACTAATTATGTGATGTTTAGCATCGCAGAATGTTGCCCACGATATAGACACATTGAAGAAATTAAAGGTATATTTTTTATTTTGCATATCTATAGGCTATTGTATTATTTTACTTATATGACTTTCTTATAAGCATTTATAAAAGTAAGCAAGCTAATTTATATAATATTTAAAAAAGAATAATCTGTTTTTGCTGTTGTGTTTTAGGTGACTCGTGTGCTGAATGTGGCGTATGGGGTTGAGAATGAGTTTTCTGATCTCTTCACGTTTAAGACTGTTACCGTGTTAGATCTGCCAGAGACAGACATCACCTCATACTTCCCCGAGTGTTTCGAGTTCATAAATGAAGCCAGTCAGCAGCAGGTGTGTATGTGAAAGAAGAATATCCAGAGATAGTGTGTGTGTGTGTCTGTGTCTCTGTGTGTGTGTGTGTGTGTCCCTGTGTGTGTGTGTGTGTGTGTCTGTGTGTCTGTGTGTGTCTCTGTGTGTGTGTGTGTCTGTGTGTGTGTGTCTCTGTGTCTCTGTGTGTGTGTGTGTGTGTCCCTGTGTGTGTGTGTGTGTGTGTCTGTGTGTCTGTGTGTGTCTCTGTGTGTGTGTGTGTCTGTGTGTGTGTGTCTCTGTGTCTCTGTGTGTGTGTGTGTGTGTCCCTGTGTGTGTGTGTGTGTGTGTCTGTGTGTCTGTGTGTGTCTCTGTGTGTGTGTGTGTCTGTGTGTGTGTGTCTCTGTGTCTCTGTGTGTGTGTGTGTGTGTCCCTGTGTGTGTGTGTGTGTGTGTCTGTGTGTCTGTGTGTGTCTCTGTGTGTGTGTGTGTCTGTGTGTGTGTGTCTCTGTGTCTCTGTGTGTGTGTGTGTGTGTCCCTGTGTGTGTGTGTGTGTGTGTCTGTGTGTCTGTGTGTGTCTCTGTGTGTGTGTGTGTCTGTGTGTGTGTGTCTCTGTGTCTCTGTGTGTGTGTGTGTGTGTCCCTGTGTGTGTGTGTGTGTGTGTCTGTGTGTCTGTGTGTGTCTCTGTGTGTGTGTGTGTCTGTGTGTGTGTGTCTCTGTGTCTCTGTGTGTGTGTGTGTGTGTCCCTGTGTGTGTGTGTGTGTGTGTCTGTGTGTCTGTGTGTGTCTCTGTGTGTGTGTGTGTCTGTGTGTGTGTGTCTCTGTGTCTCTGTGTGTGTGTGTGTGTGTCCCTGTGTGTGTGTGTGTGTGTGTCTGTGTGTCTGTGTGTGTCTCTGTGTGTGTGTGTGTCTGTGTGTGTGTGTCTCTGTGTCTCTGTGTGTGTGTGTGTGTGTCCCTGTGTGTGTGTGTGTGTGTGTCTGTGTGTCTGTGTGTGTCTCTGTGTGTGTGTGTGTCTGTGTGTGTGTGTCTCTGTGTCTCTGTGTGTGTGTGTGTGTGTCCCTGTGTGTGTGTGTGTGTGTGTCTGTGTGTCTGTGTGTGTCTCTGTGTGTGTGTGTGTCTGTGTGTGTGTGTCTCTGTGTCTCTGTGTGTGTGTGTGTGTGTCCCTGTGTGTGTGTGTGTGTGTGTCTGTGTGTCTGTGTGTGTCTCTGTGTGTGTGTGTGTCTGTGTGTGTGTGTCTCTGTGTCTCTGTGTGTGTGTGTGTGTGTCCCTGTGTGTGTGTGTGTGTGTGTCTGTGTGTCTGTGTGTGTCTCTGTGTGTGTGTGTGTCTGTGTGTGTGTGTCTCTGTGTCTCTGTGTGTGTGTGTGTGTGTCCCTGTGTGTGTGTGTGTGTGTGTCTGTGTGTCTGTGTGTGTCTCTGTGTGTGTGTGTGTCTGTGTGTGTGTGTCTCTGTGTCTCTGTGTGTGTGTGTGTGTGTCCCTGTGTGTGTGTGTGTGTGTGTCTGTGTGTCTGTGTGTGTCTCTGTGTGTGTGTGTGTCTGTGTGTGTGTGTCTCTGTGTCTCTGTGTGTGTGTGTGTGTGTCCCTGTGTGTGTGTGTGTGTGTGTCTGTGTGTCTGTGTGTGTCTCTGTGTGTGTGTGTGTCTGTGTGTGTGTGTCTCTGTGTCTCTGTGTGTGTGTGTGTGTGTCCCTGTGTGTGTGTGTGTGTGTGTCTGTGTGTCTGTGTGTGTCTCTGTGTGTGTGTGTGTCTGTGTGTGTGTGTCTCTGTGTCTCTGTGTGTGTGTGTGTGTGTCCCTGTGTGTGTGTGTGTGTGTGTCTGTGTGTCTGTGTGTGTCTCTGTGTGTGTGTGTGTCTGTGTGTGTGTGTCTCTGTGTCTCTGTGTGTGTGTGTGTGTGTCCCTGTGTGTGTGTGTGTGTGTGTCTGTGTGTCTGTGTGTGTCTCTGTGTGTGTGTGTGTCTGTGTGTGTGTGTCTCTGTGTCTCTGTGTGTGTGTGTGTGTGTCCCTGTGTGTGTGTGTGTGTGTGTCTGTGTGTTTAACCTGTGCTCCTCAGGGTGGAGTGGTGCTGGTCCACTGTAACGCCGGAGTTTCTCACTCTGCTTCTGTTGTCATCGGGTTCCTCATGTCCCAGGAGAAGACGTCTTTTATTTCATATTTATATTTGATTAATTATATTAAAATATTTTTAATGAATGTTTATGTTTATACTTGTTTTATATATATATACTTGTACATTTAGTGCGTGACTTTTATTTTGAAATGCATCGTGACGGGAAACTGTTCAGAGTCCACACACACGTGACAACACAGCAACTGAAGAGACTTCGACAAAACAAACAAATCGGTGATATATTGACCTGTTTAGTGATCTTTAACGATATTTTACAGGTGTGTATAGAATCATGTCGTGTGAAGCATCGGTCCAGAAACAAGTGCTCTTAATAATGGACAGTTTAGTCACTTCTATAGTGACAGAAATTTGTCAACTCGATATTTTTCAGTCAAAACGTCAAAATGGGAATCCAGAAACTGATATTAAAATGGTAAGTTCGTTCAAAAGTATAATGATTAACATTTTACTTTCACTAAAAAATACCGTGGTAATCATAGTTAACGGTACTTCCAAAATATACAATAGTTGATGGTTATTTTACTGTAAAAAGATAATACACTAATATGGGATCCTTCGATTTAGATATTTTATTTGTTATTTTATAATAAGCCCTTTCCCCCGATGATAGCTGGTTAATATCAAACCACCTCAGTTAATGTTTGAACTATCAGAAAAAAGTAGACCTTGAAAAAAGAAAACATGCATAAATAAATAACAAAATATATGGATTATCAAACCTTGTCATTTTCTTAATAAACGTGGGAGCGTCAATCCTCAACATTACATGTGCGGAAACCTAATAAAGCTAACCTGTTGTATGCAACAGTTAGGTAAGCAACACTTTTAATTTTACTGATTATTTCTTGTTTGATTCACAAGAATCTGACGGCTGCTATAAGGAAAATAACAAACTCTACAGCTGAACACATCTGCAGAATCCTTCATGAAGCATCAAGTGGATCAAGAAAAGATCTTACACAACCAGATCAAGTCAACCATATGGTAGAGCAGCAGTTTGCTGGGAGTGGAAGACCACTTAACACTCATATCAGAGATGAGGAACATGTCAAAGGTGGTTCTTCTCATAGTTAAATCATGTGTTCCTGTTATTTTAATAGATTAAATAAGAAAAATGCACTGTTGTAGGAGGAGATCAGCAAGATTTCACCTCAGCCGTTGTGTCGGGAATCCAGGAAAGATTGAATTGCACCCCATCTGGTGGACATCTTCTTCAGACTGTTGAAGTAACCCACATCCAGCTGTAATTGTTGTGTTTTTGAATATACAAAGGCTTTGATTTGTTGTGCATCAAACTAACACAACCCTGACTTCATCTAGGAAGAGCCGGAGTTTAGATTTGAAGAAGTATTTGTCCATGAAGAGGAACAAGTAGAGTGTCAAACTGCTGCTGTAGATGGTACAGACTACCTCACGTTAATGCAATTGGATTAACATGGTATAATATGTTAATGTAAGGCCTAAATATTCAATTTCATATCTATAAACATGCCTTGTTCATGTTACAGAATCAGTAGAGCCCGATGCAGATGAATCTGAATCTGTAGAGCATCAAAGAGAAGGGCAGTGGACCACTGAACCAAACTCTGAATTAAATGATATTTCAGTACCATTAAACACACTGGATCCACCCGATATTATCGAGACAGTATTGGACGTCCCAACAGACACCGCTGAAACTGCTGCTGTAGATGGTACAGACTACCTCACGTTAATGCATTTGGATTAACATGGTATATTATGTTAATGTAAGGCCTAAATATACAATATAATATCTATAAACATGCCTTGTTCATGTTACAGAATCAGTAGAGCCCGATGCAGATGAATCTGAATCTGTAGAGCATCAAAGACAAGGGCAGTGGACCACTGAACCAAACTCTAAGGACGAATCAAATGATATTTCAGTACCATTAAACACACTGGATCCACCCGATATTATCAAGACAGGATTGGACGTCCCAACAGACACCGCTGAAGAAGTGCAACCGAATGCAAGCGATGAGCAGAACATATGCAAAATCTGCGGAAAGACCTTCACCCACCTCAACAACCTGAGAAGACACGAGCAGAAGCTCCACAGCGGAGAAACGCCTCACGCTTGCCAAGAGTGCGGAGAGCGTTTCGGCTCCAGACGCCGTCTCCAAATCCACCGCAGAGACCACAAGGTGGAAAAACCTCACAAATGCACGCTCTGCGACAAGGTGTTTCGCTTGCCCAACCACTTGAGGAATCACATGATGAGTCACGGTGACCAGAGACCGTTCTCCTGCGCCGCATGTGGGAAGAGCTTCGCCTTGATAAGCATCCTCAGAGCTCATGAGCGAACGCATGCTGACGAGAAGAACTTTGTCTGCTTGCAATGCGGTTCCAAATTCCTCACCAAGTCTTACTTGGACTACCACCAGCGAGTTCACACTGGAGAAAAGCCATACCTGTGCAAACACTGTGGGAAGAGCTTTGCCCAAAAGGGCAACCTCAAGGCACACGAAAGGCTTCACACGGGTGAACAGCCCTTCAGATGCGAGGACTGTGGAAAAACCTTCGTACACGCCAACACCTTCAAATCCCACAAGCAGCTCCACACGGGAGTCAAAGATTTCTGCTGTGAGCTTTGTGGGAAGGGCTTTCGGCGAGGAACGCATCTCAAGACTCATCTACTGACGCATTCTGGAGACAAACCGTTTAGTTGCGATGTATGCGGGAAGACTTTCGCCCTCAAAGGATCTCTGAAGACGCACCAGCTCACTCATACGGGGCAGAAGAGTTACGCTTGTAACGTCTGCAGTAAGCAGTTCACTCAGGCCAGCTCGCTAGCCAAACACAAACGGGTTCATACGGGAGAGAAACCGCACCGCTGCGGAAACTGCGACAAGTGTTTCTCTCAAAGCAGTCATCTTAACTATCACTTGAAGTTCTGCCAGTCTGGGACAAAAAGTTCTGCAAACTCTAACGTGGAAGAGAACTAACTGAGCAGTCATTCCGTTTGTGCCTTTCTTGAAAAAACCTAACTGTGACCAAATATTTGAGACTTTTCTTAGAAGATCTGCAAGATGTTTCATGCCTAATTATTGGATATTATTAGGGTGAATCTAATGAAGAAACTCCTGGGTCAAATTTTACAATGAAATAAAGCAATTATATTTTGCATAAGGAAAACAAAATATATGAGACTATTTGAAGAGTTCATTTGCAAAAACGGATAACTCCGTTTTTAAAAATCATGTTTTTTTTCCATTGTGCATTCCAATTAATCTCAATCAAACTGCAGTTGGGTTATTTTGATTAAGTTAAAATAACAAAAAAAAATACAGCTAACTAACACAATAAAAACATGATAACATAATAAAAAATATGATTTTTGAAAAAAAGTTATCCGTAAACTTCATTTGCAGATTTGTACATTTAATACTCAAATAAAATGTCTCAAAACCAAACTGAAATAAAGGAGTAGAAATGCAATTTAAAATGTAAAAAACGTAATTGCCATGGAAATAATGTCATGCAAAAACAAAAAAAGTCAAATATAATTTTTCTTTCTGATTTTTCTTTGAAATAACAAGTGGGGGAAAAAAAATTGATGGGGGAAAAAAATTAATAAACATTTCAATGCTTTGCATTCACTCGCAAAAATAATGTATTCCCCTGAGAAACTTTGCATTCACTCACAAAAAGCATTGGCATTATTTTCCCTCCTAAGCGATATTATTTCCATCACAGGTTTTGGGAACTAGAAAAAGCATTAAAATATTTTTTTCTCCCATCTCAATATTTCCCCATCACCATGACTCCATAGAAACCGCTGTTTGCCCGTCTGCAGAACTTCCTCATGATTGGCCTTTTCCTCGCTGTCGTAGTCCATCACTGCCTTATTAGTGATCAAAGACAGAGCGAAGACGCGCATCCCACAGTGCCGTGCCACGATCACCTCGTGAACCGTACTCATGCCTAAAACACATGAAGTCTGGTTATTAAACTAGTTCACATAGAACAAATTGCATATAAACAAATTTGAAATTCAATGTTATATAACGGCGATTTTCTCAATATTTAGATTTTTTTTTGGCACCCTCAGATTCCAGATTTGGCCAAATATTGGCACAAACCATACATCAATGGAAAGATTATTTATTCAGCTTTCAGATGATGTATACATTCTAATTTCAGAAAATTTACCCTTATGACTGGTTTTGTGATCTAGGGACACATTTGTGCTGTTTTTTTAATTGTTGATCAAGCATCAGATGGACAAATTGTTGCACCTTGCAGATATTAGCTTTAAGTTTTAGCGCAAACATAACCGGTGTAAATGCTATAAGTGTTCTGGCCTTTGCATTCCACAGGGTCAAAGAGTTTACGCTTCAATCAGGCACACAACACAACCAGTTAAAACTAATTCGGTTTTCAATAAGGTCATGTGTGGACCAAATATAGTTAGTTCCTGGTTAAGAAGGATCTTTAGGTCAGAGTCCTTCAAGTTTGTGCAACTTGCAATTTCAGTGATATTTAAATACACAGAAGTGAACCCTTCTTAAACCCAGAGGCTTGGATCAGCACCCAGGACCGTTTGGATCTGTAATCCAACAATACAGCCACAACCACCTCTCAATTTAACTGTCAGACTGACAAAGAGCCGTATTGTTTACATGTTTTGGACTCGCACGAGCCAGAATGTGTGTATTATAGGGTGCTCGTACCTTTTGGATGGGATATCCCTCATAGAGATGAAACCGTCCCTGCATGCAGACACAAGGTCTGCCCTTCAAAGTGCCAAACACCAGCCGTCCAGCGTGACCGTGCACTGCAGAAGAGAAAGAAATGCACAGATTCAGTAATGGTTTTTAACAAGATAAGATACACAATATTCTAAATTATTCAGTAAACCGCACCTGTACTTTGGGGGAAGTTGGGGATGTCCCTGTAGTTGAAGGCCACCTGGTCTTTCAAGGCGTCAGCCAGTCCACCCAAACCCGAACCGCACACGATGCCCACCAGAGGATGCACTGCAGTCTGGGACCGAAGCCAGTCAGCTGTGGCCTGGCAATCCTCATGGCTGTACCTGCGAAGAGAGAATGGGAAAAATGAGTTTATGAGGCCCCACACATGACTGTAACTGAATGTGTTTCCACATGTCTGACACACTTGAATGTCACACACAGTCGCATTACACTTTTATACAATATACTTACACAACTGACATATATACAATAGCATTTGCACATGTATTACATAACTACATATTATATAACAATATAACTGAATACTGTAACATATTCGAATGCCTATGAAGCCTGCAGATACCAAATAAAAATATCCTGCAACAAGAGCCACTTTCTGACACATCACTGCTGTAAACTGAGCGGCTGACTACTAAAATAAATGTCCTGTGACAGAGCATCTTTATGATTAGTACTTTGGCCATTGCACAAAAAAGTAATATAAAAATCAATTTAGATTTACAATTTAATTGCAGCAAATATACATTTCAATACAATCAATTGTCAAAACAATTAGTCTACTGTTCTCAAAATAACTAGCTGATGTCCAAAAAGCACTTCTCCAGAGATAGTATGGTATTAGTGGTATTTATAAGTAGTAGGTTAATGGTTGACCAATATTATTGGCTAATTAAACATATCTAGAGAGTACGGTGTCAAGATTATATTGTGTCTGTTACACAGTAGCTATATATTTTACAATTTTATTTTTGTACATTTTAACAGAATGTCAACACAATCCATTCAAAGTCAATTTTTCCCTCCAATAAATATGTACATCAAAGCGTTCTTTCTCAACCCCGCGTTTAAATCCCCAAACATTCGCTTAAGTAACGGTTCCGTTCGCTTCGCGGGAAACTGTTCAAAACACCACGTGCTCGTCAAGTGCTGCTAAAATTCGCTTGAATTAAATTTTACACAGAACGGATGAATTATTATAGGTCGACTTTAACCAGCTAACTGAACTCCCTGTACTATGCCACTGTTAGAATAACTTACATAAATAGAAACTCAACCATATAGTTCACTTTCAAAAGACAAAATGAAGACAGTAGAACTAGAAAATTAGATTCGAAAAAAGAATAATCGTTTACCCAGTGCTGCTCTCAGGAAACATGATTAAAATCGCTGGAAAAATCCTTCGGAAATGTCGATGTTACTATGTAGCGATGTATGGTAACGTTAGGCACGACCGTACGCGACGAATTACCAATTAAGTAAATAAAAAAGATGATAATAAAACAACACCACGAGAACGAGACGCGAGAATGAATAAAGCGCTTTGAAAAATCTCGTAGCCGGTTTCTTATAGAGCCGCCGCTCCGCCCCGGGTTTGAAGGGACACCTCCTGACGCAAATGCCTCTGGGTGGGCCGTCATGGGCCCCCGGTCTGTTATCAGTAACATCTCCCTAAAACTTGAGCAACAGCTGTCAGACTGAACAGCCTGGAAATTGGTTTTCCTAGATTAGATTTATGGATGGTTGAACAACACAAACGCACGTGACTAAGAGTCATCCAAATATAAACACTGTCATGTGGGTCCATGTGTATTTGGCTCGTTCAAACTAATTCACAATGATTCAGATAAAGACATCATGCACTTTTACACAGATAGCCTCAACTGCCTTTTCTTTTTGGCTTTGTATCAATAAACTGGACATCTCGACCAACAGGCGTATGATATGTAATACTAAAATTTCAGGGTGTGTTTTTAAAAAAATTAAAGGGATAGTTCACCCAAAAATTCTGTCATCATTTACTCATTCTCATGTCGTTCCAAACCCGTATGAGTTGCTTTCTTATGTTGAACACAAACGAAGATATTTTGAAGATTGCTGGTAATCAAACAGTTGGTGGTTGCCATTGACTTGCCATTGACATTTTTTCCTACTATGGAAGTCAATGGCAACCACCAACTGTTTGATTACCAGCAATCTTCAAAATATCTTCGTTTGTGTTCAACATAAGAAAGCAACTCATACCGATTTGGAACGACATGAGGGTGAGTAAATGATGACAGAATTTTCACTTTTGGGTGAACTATCCCTTTAAGTATGTAAAACCTATTTTGTTGAGTTCTGAACATGTGCAAGAACATATTTCGTCCCGCTTTGCTCCGCCTGGGTCAACATTGCAGAAATGCCTACGAAAGTTTCATAAGTCAAAGAATTCAGTTCTCCAGCATTCCCCTCATGCTAAATCAGGGGTGTCCAATCCTGCTTCGTCCTGCAGAGTTTAACTCCAGTCCTAAATAAACACACCGAAACCAACTAAACAAGGTCTTCAGATTCTCTAGAAACTTCCACGCAAGTGTGTTGAAGCTGGCTGGAGGCAATCTGGACACTGGCCCTCCCGGAGCAGGATTGGACGCTCTTGTACTAAATGTATCCTGAATTCATCACAGAAGTTATTGCAGCATTTGCATTTACATTTAGTCATTTTGTAGATGCTTTTATCCTAAGTGACTTACAAATGTGGACAATAGAAGCAATCAAGAACAAAAGAGCAATAATATGTAATTGTTGTTCTTATTCCTATTGTTGTATATCTCACCGTGGTCCTGCGAGACATGACATTTCATTCCATTATATGTCCACACATGTAGCAGAATGACAATAAAGTTCAACTTGACTTGACTTTAAGTGCTTTGACAAGTCTCAGTTAGCCTAATATAGCAAGGTTTTTTAAATAATAAATTCAAAGGAAACATGTAGATAGAATAGAAAAACAATAGAGGATTCTATTTTTAGAGGCTCATTTTTATATTAAATAAAAAGAAAACAAGTAGATAGAATAGAAAAAGAATAGAGAATTCTATTGTTAAAGGCTCATTTTTATATTAAATAAAAAGAAAACAAGTAGATAGAATAGAAAAACAATAGAGAATTCTAGTGTTAGACGCTCATTTTTATATTTAATAAAAAGAAAACAAGTAGATAGAATAG